>NC_052148.1:274857140-275085447 GCF_902713615.1 Scyliorhinus canicula
GCTGCCCCCGTCGGGGGGGGGAGGCAGTGGGGTGCAGTTCCCCTGATACCGCAGCGGGAGCAATGGGGTGCAGTCCCTACTGCCCACAAGGAGCCTATGGGGTGCAGTTCTCTTGTTGCCCCCAGGGGAGGCAGTGGTTTGCAATTCCTCCTGCAGCCCCCAGGGGGAGGCAGTGACGGTGCAGTTTCTCCTCAGCCGCCAGGGGGACGCAGTTGGGCTGCAATTCCCTGTGCAGCCCGCAGGGGGAGGCAGTGTGGGTGCAGTTCCCCTGTTGCACCCAGGGGGAGGCAGTGGGGATGCAGTCTCTGTTGCCCCCATGGAGCGGTAGTGGGGGTGCAGTTCCCAGTATTGCCCCCAGGGGGAGACAGTAGACAATCAGTTTCCGGCCATTGCCCCCAGGGGAGGCATGGGTGCAGTTCCCTTGTTACACCCCCCAGGAGGAGGCATTGTGGTTGCAGTACCCTGTGTTACACCCCCCAGGGGTCGGCATGGGGTGCAGTACCTCCTGCTGCCCCCAGGTGGAGGAAGTGGGGTGCAGTTCCCTCTGTTGCACCCAGAGGGAGGCAGTTGGTGCAGTTCCCTGTGTTGCCCCAGGGGGAGGCAGTGGGGTTGCAGTACCGTGAGCAGCCCCAGGGGGAGGCAGTGGGGCTGCATTCCCTGTGTTACACCCCCCAGGGGGAGGCAGTTGGTGCAGTTCCCTGTGTTGCCCCCGGGAGAGGCAGTGGGGGGTGCAGTATCCTGTGTTACCCCCAGAGGGAGGCAGTGGGGTGCAGTTCCCTCTGTAGCTCCCGGGGGAAGACAGTGGGGGTGCAGTATCCTGTGTTACCCCCAGAGGGAGGCAGTTTGGGTGCAGTATCCTGTGTCACCCCCCGGGAGAGGTAGTGCGGGTGCAGTATCCTGTGTTACCCCCAGAGGGAGGCAGTGGGGTGCAGTTCCCTGTGTTGCACCCAGGGGGAGGCAGTGGGGGTGCAGTTCCCTGTGTTTAACCCGGGGGAGGCAGTGGGGTGCAGTTCTCGCTTTTAACCCCAGCGGAGTCAATAGTATGCACTTCCTCCTATTGCCCCAGGCGGGCAGTGGGGTGCAGTTCCCCCTGCTGTCCCCAGGGGGAGGCAGTGGGGGTGCAGTTCCTCCTGCTGTCCACAGGGGGAGGCTGTGGGGGTGCAGCACACTGTGTTACCCAAAGGGGGAGGAATTTGGGATGCAATTCCCTGTGCAGCCCCTAAGGGGGAGCTGTAGGGTGATGTTCCCTCTGTTGCCCCCAGGAGGATGCAGTGGGGGTGCAGTTCCCTCTGTTGCCTCCCGGGGGGAGGCAATGGGGGTGCAGTTCCTCCTGTGCCCGCAGGGGGAGGCGGTGGGGTGCAGTTCCCACTTTTGCCCCCAGGGGGAGGTGGTGGGGTGCAATACGTCCTGTTACCCCCAGGGGGAGGCAATGAGGTGCAGTTCCTCCTGCTGTCCCCAGGGGGAGGCAGTGGGGGTGCAGTTCCTCCTGCTGTCCACAGGGGGAGGCTGTGGGGGTGCAGCACACTGTGTTACCCAAAGGGGGAGGAATTTGGGATGCAATTCCCTGTGCAGCCCTCAGGGGGAGGCAGTGGGGTGCTGTTCCCCCTGTTGCCCCCAGGAGGAGGCAGTGGGGGTGCAGTTCCCTCTGTTGCCTCCCGGGGGGAGGCAATGGGGGTGCAGTTCCTCCTGTTGCCCGCAGGGGGAGGCGGTGGGGTGCAGTTCCCACTTTTGCCCCCGGGGGAGGTGGTGGGGTGCAATACGTCCTGTTACCCCCAGGGGAGGCAATGAGGTGCAGTTCCTTCTGCTGCCCCCAAGGGGAGGCAATGGGGGTGCAGTTCCTCTTGTTGCCCCCAGGGGGAAGCAGTGGGGTGCAGTTCCTGCTGTTGCCCCCAAGGGTGAGACAGTGGGGCGTGCAGTTCCTCTTGTTGCCCCCAGGGGCGAGACAGTGGGGGTGCTGTTCTGGCCGTTGCTCCCAGGTGGAGGCAGTGGGTGCAGTTCCCTGTGTTGCCCAGGGGAAGGCAGTTGGTGTGCAGTACCCTGTGTTACCCCCCGGCGAGGCAGTGAGGGCGCAGTTCCCTGTGCAGCCCCAGGGGGAGGCAGTGGAGCTGCAATTCCCTGTGCAGCCCTCGGGGGAGGAAGTTGGGTGCTGTGCTTCATGCTGACCCAAGCGGAGGCAGTGGGGTGCAGTTTCCTCTGTTGAACCCAGGGAGAGGCAGTGGGGATGCTGTTCCCACTGTTGCCCCCAGGGGGAGGCAGTGGGGTGCAGTTCTTGCTGCTGCCCATGATCAACGGTCGGGGATGGGGAGGCAGTGGGGTGCAGTTCCCTCTGTTGCTCCGAGGAGAAGGTAGAGTGGGTGCAGTTCCCTGTGTTATTCCCAGGGGGAGACAGTGAGGGTGCAGTCCCTCCTTTTAGTCCCGGGGGAGGCAGTGGGGTGCAGTGCCTCCTGCTGCCCCCAGGGGGAGACAGTGGGGGTGCAGTCCCTCCTTTTAGTCCCGGGGGCGGCAGTGGGGTGCAGTGCCTCCTGCTGCCCCCAGGCGGAGGCAGTGGCATGCAGTTCCCTCTGTTGCATCCAGGGGGAGGCAGTGGGGATGCAGTTCCTAGTGCTGCTCCCAGGGGGAGAGAGTGGACATGCAGTTCCGGCCATTGCCCCCAGGGGAAACAGTGGGGTGCTGTACCTCCTGCTGCCACCAAGGGGAGGCAGTGGGGTTCAGTGGCCTCCTGCTGCCCCCAGGGGGAGGCAGTGGGGGTGCAGTACCTCCTGCTGCCCCCAGGGGGAGGCAGTGGGGATGCAGTTCCTAGTGTTGCTCCCAGGGGGAGAGAGTGGACATGCAGTTCCGGCCATTGCCCCCAGGGGAAACAGTGGGGTGCTGTACCTCCTGCTGCCACCAAGGGGAGTCACTGGTGGTGCAGTTCCTCTTGCTACCCCCAGGGGGAGGTTTTGGGGGGATGCAGTTCCTCCTGCTGCCCCCAGGAGGAGGCAGTGGGAGTGCAGTTCCTTCTGTTGCCCCCAGGGGGAGGCAGTGGGGTGCAGTACCTCCTGCTGCCCCAGGCGGAGTCAGTGGGGGTGCAGTTCCTCCTGCTGCCCCCAGGAGGAGGCAGTGGAGGTGCAGTTCCCTGTGTTGCCCCAGGGGGAGGCAGTGGGGGTGCAGTATCCTGTGTTACCCCCAGAGGGAGGCAGTGGGGTGCAATTCCCTCTGTAGTCACCAAGGAAAAACAGTGGGGGTGCAATTCCCTGTGTTGCTCCCAGGAGGAGGCAGTGGGGGTGCAGTTCTCGCTTTTAATCCCGGCGGAGTCAGTAGGATGCAGTTCCTCCTATTGCCCCAGGGGGCAGTGAGGTGCAGTCCCTCAGCTGTTCCCAGGGGGAGGCAGTGGGGGTGCAGTTCCCTCTGCAGCCCCTGTGTTACACCCAGGGGGAGGCAGTGGAGGTGCCGTTCCTCCTACTGCCCCCAGGGGAAGGCAGTGGGGTGTGGTTCCTCAGATTGCCCCCAAGGGAAGGCAGTGGGGTGCAGTTCCTGCTGTTGCCCCCAAGGTGAGACAGTGGGCATGCAGTTCCGGCCATTGCTCCCAGGGGGAAACAGTGTGGTGCAGTGCCTCCTGCTGCCCCCAGGAGGAGGCAGTGGGGGTGCAGTTCCCTCTGTTGCTCCCTGGGGAGGCAGTGGGGTGCAGCACCTTCTGCTGCCCCCAGGCGGAGGCAGTGGGGTGCCGTTCCCTCTGTGCCCCCTGGGGGAGGCATTGGGGTGCAGTACCTTCTGCTGCTCCCAGGCGGAGGCAGTGGGTTGCCGTTCCCTCTGTGGCACCCAGGGGGAGGCAGTGGGTGCAGTTCCCTGTGTTGCCCCAGGGGGATGCAGTTGGGGTGTGCAGTACCCTGTGTTACCTCCAGGGGGAGGCAGTGGGGGTGTAATTCCTCCTGTTGCCCCCAGGGGAGAAAGTGAGGGTGCAGTTCCCTGTGCAGCCCCCAGGGGGAGGCAGTGGGGGTGCAATTCTCTGTGCAGCCCTCATGGGGAGGCAGTGTAATGGGAGAGGTGTTTTCAGAACCCCAAAATGTATCATGGAAGTGCAACCAACCTCACCTTTAATGGATTGTTGCTTTTGAAGCACACGGCTTGTTCCCCAGGTGTAGTATTACAATTATGGACACGTGGTTTTTAAAACATAGCAATGTTCATTCCATGAACTCAAATTAACCTTTTAAATAAACATTGGATCTCTCAACACCCCTTACTTCAAAGATAACCCCGAAAATAAGACACTACCCAATCCTGCAAACTGTTCCTTTACACATCCAAAAGACTTAACAAATCCTTCAAACAGAAGCACATTAGATTTATATTCAATACTGAGACCTTTTTACAATTCCAATTTCACCAAAGGATTAAGAGATAGTCCTTCATGGCAGAGATCCCCAGCAATGCAGCTCACAGCCACACCCAAGCTTTCTTCAAACTGAAACTAAAACTCCCAAAAGCAGAAGTGAGCTCAGCTCCACCCCCCCCCCCCCCCCCCCCCCCGTTATATCACTTCAGTAATTTGATCAGCTGCACTTCTTAAAGGTACATTTCTTAAACATCCAATTCTTAAAGGCACTCTCACATGAAAGCAGTGGTGTGCAGTTCTTACTGCTGCCCCCAGTGGAGGCAGTGGGGGATGCAGTTCCCACTGTTGCCCGCAGGGGGAGGCGGTGGGGTGCAGTACATCCTGCTGCCCCCAGGTGGAGGCAGTGGGGTGCAGTTCCCTCTGTTGTACCCAGGGGAGGAAGTGGGTGCAGTTCCCTGTGTTACCCCCAGGGGGAGGCAGTGGGGTACAGTTCCTGCTGTTGCCCCCGGGGGAGGCAATGGGGGTGCAGTTCCCTGTGTTGCCCCCCAGGGGGAGGCAGTGGTGTGCAGTCCCTCCTGTTACCCCCAGGGTGAGGCAGTGGGGGATGCAGTTCCCACTGTTGCCCCCAGGAGAGGCAGTGGGATGCAGTTTGCACTGTTGCCCCCAGGGGGAGGCAGTGGGGTGCAGTATCTGCTGCTGCCCCCAGGGGGAGGCAGGTGGTGCAGTACCTGCTGCTGCCCCCAGGGGAGGCAGTGGGGTGCAGTTCCTCCTGCTACCCCCAGGGGGAGGCAGTGAGGTGCAGTACCTGCTGTTGCCCCCAGCGGGAGGCAGTGGGGTGCAGTTCCTCCTGTAAGCCCCAGGGGGAGGCAGTGGGGTGCAGTTCCCTCTGCTGCCACCAGGGGGAGGCAGTGGGGTGCAGTACCTGATGCTGCCCCCAGAGGGAGGCAGTGGGGTGCAGTTCCTCCTGCTGCCCCGAGGGGGAGGCAGTGGGGTGCAGTTCCCCCTGCTGTCCCCAGGGGGAGGCAGTGGGGTGCAGTTCCTCCGACTGCCTCCGGGGAGGCAGTGGGCTGCAGTACCTGCTGCTGCCCCCAGGGGGAGGCAGTGGGGTGCAGTTCCTCCTGCTGCCCCCAGGGGAGGCAGTGGGGTGCAGTTCGTCCGGCTGCCCCCAGGGGGAGGCAGTGGGCTGCAGTACCTGCTGCTGTCCCCAGGGGAAGGCAGTGGGGTGCAGCACCTGCTGCTGCCCCCAGGGGGAGGCAGTGGGGTGCAGTACCTGCTGCTGCCCCCAGGGGGAGGCAGTGGGGTGCAGTACCTCCTGCTGCCCCCAGGGGGAGGCAGTGGGGTGCAGTACCTCCTGCTGCCCCCAGGCGGGGCTGATGGTCCGGGTGTGAGGGGCGGGCGGGGTATTTCCAGCCGGGGAGGGGGAGAAGCGCTCAGCACCGGGAAGCGGAGACTGGGGCCTGGCAGAGCGGGAGCGCGGGGCCGGGCGGAGCGGGAGCGCGGGGCCGGGAGCGCGGAGCGGGAGCGCGGACTGGCGGATACTCTGCAGCCGGAATCTGTGACTTTGTTGCCGCTGTGAGTAAAGTGGAAACATTGTAACTCCCTCCGCCCCATCCCCCATCCCTCAGCCCCTCATCCCTCAGCCCCTCATCCCTCAGCCCCTCATCCCTCGGCCCCTCATCCCTCAGCCCGGACTGACTCCCTCCATCCCTCAGCCCCTCATCCCTCAGCCCGGACTGACTCCCTCCATCCCTCAGCCCCTCATCCCTCAGCCCGGACTGACTCCCTCCATCCCTCAGCCCCTCATCCCTCAGCCCGGACTGACTCCCTCCATCCCTCAGCCCCTCATCCCTCAGCCCGGACTGACTCCCTCCATCCCTCAGCCCTCATCCCTCAGCCCCCGATCCCTCAGCCCCTCATCCCTCATCCCCTCATCCCTCAGCCCCCCATCCCTCAACCCCCCATCCCTCAGCCCTCCATCCCTCAGCCCCCCATCCCCCAGCCCTCCATCCCTCAGCCCTCCATCCCTCAGCCCCCATCCCCCAGCCCCCGATCCCTCAGCCCCTCATCCCCTCATCCCTCAGCCCCCCATCCCTCAGCCCTCCATCCCTCAGCCCCCCATCCCTCAGCCTCCCATCCCTCAGCCCTCCATCCCTCAGCCCCCCATCCCTCAACCTCCCATCCCTCAGCCCCCCATCCCCCAGCCCTCCATCCCTCAGCCCCCCATCCCTCAGCCCCCCATCGCTCAGCCCCTCATCCCCTCAGCCCCCCATCCCTCAGCCCCCATCCCTCAGCCCCTCATCCCTCAGCCCTCCATCCCTCAGCCCCGTCCCTTATCCCCTCAGCCCCCCATCGCTCAGCCCCTCATCCCCTCAGCCCCTCATCCCTCAGCCCCTCATCCCTCATCACTCGGCCCCTCAACCCAGACTGACTCCCTCCGTCCCTCATCACTCAGCCCTTCATCCCTCAGCCCCTCAGCCCCTCATCCCTCAGTCCCTCAGCCCCTCATCCCTCAACACAGCCCCTCAACCCCCCAGGGGGAGGCAGTGGGGGTGCAGTTCTTGCTGTTGCCCCCGGGCGGGGGGGGGGGGGAGGCAGTGGGGTGCAGTTCCCCCTGATACTCGCAGCGGGGAGCAATGGGGTGCAGTGCCTCCTACTGCCCACAAGGGGAGCCTATGGGGGGTGCAGTTCCTCTTGTTGCCCCCAGGGGAGGCAGTGGTTTGCAATTCCTCCTGCAGCCCCCAGGGGGAGGCAGTGACGGTGCAGTTTCTCCTGCAGCCGCCAGGGGGACGCAGTTGGGCTGCAATTCCCTGTGCAGCCCGCAGGGGGAGGCAGTGTGGGTGCAGTTCCCCCTGTTGCACCCAGGGGGAGGCAGTGGGGATGCAGTCTCTGTTGCCCCCATGGAGCGGTAGTGGGGGTGCAGTTCCCAGTATTGCCCCCAGGGGGAGACAGTAGACAATCAGTTCCGGCCATTGCCCCCAGGGGAGGCATGGGTGCAGTTCCCTGTGTTACACCCCCCAGGAGGAGGCAGTGTGGTTGCAGTACCCTGTGTTACACCCCCCAGGGGTCGGCAATGGGGTGCAGTACCTCCTGCTGCCCCCAGGTGGAGGAAGTGGGGTGCAGTTCCCTCTGTTGCACCCAGAGGGAGGCAGTTGGTGCAGTTCCCTGTGTTGCCCCAGGGGGAGGCAGTGGGGTTGCAGTACCGTGAGCAGCCCCAGGGGGAGGCAGTGGGGCTGCAATTCCCTGTGTTACACCCCCCAGGGGGAGGCAGTTGGTGCAGTTCCCTGTGTTGCCCCCGGGAGAGGCAGTGGGGGTGCAGTATCCTGTGTTACCCCCAGAGGGAGGCAGTGGGGTGCAGTTCCCTCTGTAGCTCCCGGGGGAAGACAGTGGGGGTGCAGTATCCTGTGTTACCCCCAGAGGGAGGCAGTTTGGGTGCAGTATCCTGTGTCACCCCCCGGGAGAGGTAGTGCGGGTGCAGTATCCTGTGTTACCCCCAGAGGGAGGCAGTGGGGTGCAGTTCCCTGTGTTGCACCCAGGGGGAGGCAGTGGGGGTGCAGTTCCCTGTGTTTAACCCGGGGGAGGCAGTGGGGGTGCAGTTCTCGCTTTTAACCCCAGCGGAGTCAATAGTATGCACTTCCTCCTATTGCCCCAGGCGGGCAGTGGGGTGCAGTTCCTCCTGCTGTCCACAGGGGGAGGCTGTGGGGGTGCAGCACACTGTGTTACCCAAAGGGGGAGGAATTTGGGATGCAATTCCCTGTGCAGCCCTAAGGGGGAGGCTGTAGGGTGATGTTCCCTCTGTTGCCCCCAGGAGGAGGCAGTGGGGGTGCAGTTCCCTCTGTTGCCTCCCGGGGGGAGGCAATGGGGGTGCAGTTCCTCCTGTTGCCCGCAGGGGGAGGCGGTGGGGTGCAGTTCCCACTTTTGCCCCCAGGGGGAGGTGGTGGGGTGCAATACGTCCTGTTACCCCCAGGGGGAGGCAATGAGGTGCAGTTCCTCCTGCTGTCCCCAGGGGGAGGCAGTGGGGGTGCAGTTCCTCCTGCTGTCCACAGGGGGAGGCTGTGGGGGTGCAGCACACTGTGTTACCCAAAGGGGGAGGAATTTGGGATGCAATTCCCTGTGCAGCCCTCAGGGGGAGGCAGTGGGGTGCTGTTCCCCCTGTTGCCCCCAGGAGGAGGCAGTGGGGGTGCAGTTCCCTCTGTTGCCTCCCGGGGGGAGGCAATGGGGGTGCAGTTCCTCCTGTTGCCCGCAGGGGGAGGCGGTGGGGTGCAGTTCCCACTTTTGCCCCCAGGGGGAGGTGGTGGGGTGCAATACGTCCTGTTACCCCCAGGGGGAGGCAATGAGGTGCAGTTCCTTCTGCTGCCCCCAAGGGGAGGCAATGGGGGTGCAGTTCCTCTTGTTGCCCCCAGGGGGAAGCAGTGGGGTGCAGTTCCTGCTGTTGCCCCCAGGGTGAGACAGTGGGGCGTGCAGTTCCTCTTGTTGCCCCCAGGGGCGAGACAGTGGGGGTGCTGTTCTGGCCGTTGCTCCCAGGTGGAGGCAGTGGGTGCAGTTCCCTGTGTTGCCCAGGGGAAGGCAGTTGGTGTGCAGTACCCTGTGTTACCCCCGGCGAGGCAGTGAGGGCGCAGTTCCCTGTGCAGCCCCCAGGGGGAGGCAGTGGAGCTGCAATTCCCTGTGCAGCCCTCGGGGGAGGAAGTTGGGTGCTGTGCTTCATGCTGACCCCAGGCGGAGGCAGTGGGGTGCAGTTTCCTCTGTTGAACCCAGGGAGAGGCAGTGGGGATGCTGTTCCCACTGTTGCCCCCAGGGGGAGGCAGTGGGGTGCAGTTCTTGCTGCTGCCCACGATCAACGGTCGGGGATGGGGAGGCAGTGGGGTGCAGTTCCCTCTGTTGCTCCGAGGAGAAGGTAGAGTTGGTGCAGTTCCCTGTGTTATTCCCAGGGGGAGACAGTGAGGGTGCAGTCCCTCCTTTTAGTCCCGGGGGAGGCAGTGGGGTGCAGTGCCTCCTGCTGCCCCCAGGGGGAGACAGTGGGGGTGCAGTCCCTCCTTTTAGTCCCGGGGGCGGCAGTGGGGTGCAGTGCCTCCTGCTGCCCCCAGGCGGAGGCAGTGGCATGCAGTTCCCTCTGTTGCATCCAGGGGGAGGCAGTGGGGATGCAGTTCCTAGTGCTGCTCCCAGGGGGAGAGAGTGGACATGCAGTTCCGGCCATTGCCCCCAGGGGAAACAGTGGGGTGCTGTACCTCCTGCTGCCACCAAGGGGAGGCAGTGGGGTGCAGTGCCTCCTGCTGCCCCCAGGGGGAGGCAGTGGGGTGTAGTACCTCCTGCTGCCCCCAGGGGGAGGCAGTGGGGATGCAGTTCCTAGTGTTGCTCCCAGGGGGAGAGAGTGGACATGCAGTTCCGGCCATTGCCCCCAGGGGAAACAGTGGGGTGCTGTACCTCCTGCTGCCACCAAGGGGAGTCACTGGTGGTGCAGTTCCTCTTGCTACCCCCAGGGGGAGGTTTTGGGGATGCAGTTTCTCCTGCTGCCCCCAGGAGGAGGCAGTGGGAGTGCAGTTCCTTCTGTTGCCCCCAGGGGGAGGCAGTGGGGTGCAGTACCTCCTGCTGCCCCCAGGCGGAGTCAGTGGGGGTGCAGTTCCTCCTGCTGCCCCCAGGAGGAGGCAGTGGAGGTGCAGTTCCCTGTGTTGCCCCAGGGGGAGGCAGTGGGGGTGCAGTATCCTGTGTTACCCCCAGAGGGAGGCAGTGGGGTGCAATTCCCTCTGTAGTCACCAAGGAAAAACAGTGGGGGTGCAATTCCCTGTGTTGCTCCCAGGAGGAGGCAGTGGGGGTGCAGTTCTCGCTTTTAATCCCGGCGGAGTCAGTAGGATGCAGTTTCTCCTATTGCCCCAGGGGGCAGTGAGGTGCAGTCCCTCAGCTGTTCCCAGGGGGAGGCAGTGGGGGTGCAGTTCCCTCTGCAGCCCCTGTGTTACACCCAGGGGGAGGCAGTGGAGGTGCCGTTCCTCCTACTGCCCCCAGGGGAAGGCAGTGGGGTGTGGTTCCTCAGATTGCCCCCAAGGGAAGGCAGTGGGGTGCAGTTCCTGCTGTTGCCCCCAAGGGGATACAGTGGGCATGCAGTTCCGGCCATTGCTCCCAGGGGGAAACAGTGTGGTGCAGTGCCTCCTGCTGCCCCCAGGAGGAGGCAGTGGGGGTGCAGTTCCCTCTGTTGCTCCCTGGGGAGGCAGTGGGGTGCAGCACCGTCTGCTGCCCCCAGGCGGAGGCAGTGGGGTGCCGTTCCCTCTGTGCCCCCTGGGGGAGGCATTGGGGTGCAGTACCTTCTGCTGCTCCCAGGCGGAGGCAGTGGGTTGCCGTTCCCTCTGTGGCACCCAGGGGGAGGCAGTGGGTGCAGTTCCCTGTGTTGCCCCAGGGGGATGCAGTTGGGGTGTGCAGTACCCTGTGTTACCTCCAGGGGGAGGCAGTGGGGGTGTAGTTCCTCCTGTTGCCCCCAGGGGAGAAAGTGAGGGTGCAGTTCCCTGTGCAGCCCCCAGGGGGAGGCAGTGGGGGTGCAATTCTCTGTGCAGCCCTCATGGGGAGGCAGTGTAATGGGAGAGGTGTTTTCAGAACCCCAAAATGTATCATGGAGTGCAACCAACCTCACCTTTAATGGATTGTTGCTTTTGAAGCACACGGCTTGTTCCCCAGGTGTAGTATTACAATTATGGACACGTGGTTTTTAAAACATAGCAATGTTCATTCCATGAACTCAAATTAACCTTTTAAATAAACATTGGATCTCTCAACACCCCTTACTTCAAAGATAACCCCGAAAATAAGACAACACTACCCAATCCTGCAAACTGTTCCTTTACACATCCAAAAGACTTAACAAATCCTTCAAACAGAAGCACATTAGATTTATATTCAATACTGAGACCTTTTTACAATTCCAATTTCACCAAAGGATTAAGAGATAGTCCTTCATGGCAGAGATCCCCAGCAATGCAGCTCACAGCCACACCCAAGCTTTCTTCAAACTGAAACTAAAACTCCCAAAAGCAGAAGTGAGCTCAGCTCCACCCCCCCCCCCCCCCCCCGTTATATCACTTCAGTAATTTGATCAGCTGCACTTCTTAAAGGTACATTTCTTAAACATCCAATTCTTAAAGGCACTCTCACATGAAAGCAGTGGTGTGCAGTTCTTACTGCTGCCCCCAGTGGAGGCAGTGGGGGATGCAGTTCCCACTGTTGCCCGCAGGGGGAGGCGGTGGGGTGCAGTACATCCTGCTGCCCCCAGGTGGAGGCAGTGGGGTGCAGTTCCCTCTGTTGTACCCAGGGGAGGAAGTGGGTGCAGTTGCCCTGTGTTACCCCCAGGGGGAGGCAGTGGGGTACAGTTCCTGCTGTTGCCCCCGGGGGAGGCAATGGGGGTGCAGTTCCCTGTGTTGCCCCCCAGGGGGAGGCAGTGGTGTGCAGTCCCTCCTGTTACCCCCAGGGTGAGGCAGTGGGGGATGCAGTTCCCACTGTTGCCCCCAGGAGAGGCAGTGGGGATGCAGTTTGCACTGTTGCCCCCAGGGGGAGGCAGTGGGGTGCAGTATCTGCTGCTGCCCCCAGGGGGAGGCAGGTGGTGCAGTACCTGCTGCTGCCCCCAGGGGAGGCAGTGGGGTGCAGTTCCTCCTGCTACCCCCAGGGGGAGGCAGTGAGGTGCAGTACCTGCTGTTGCCCCCAGCGGGAGGCAGTGGGGTGCAGTTCCTCCTGTAAGCCCCAGGGGGAGGCAGTGGGGTGCAGTTCCCTCTGCTGCCACCAGGGGGAGGCAGTGGGGTGCAGTACCTGATGCTGCCCCCAGAGGGAGGCAGTGGGGTGCAGTTCCTCCTGCTGCCCCGAGGGGGAGGCAGTGGGGGTGCAGTTCCCCCTGCTGTCCCCAGGGGGAGGCAGTGGGGTGCAGTTCCTCCGACTGCCTCCGGGGAGGCAGTGGGCTGCAGTACCTGCTGCTGCCCCCAGGGGGAGGCAGTGGGGTGCAGTTCCTCCTGCTGCCCCCAGGGGAGGCAGTGGGGTGCAGTTCGTCCGGCTGCCCCCAGGGGGAGGCAGTGGGCTGCAGTACCTGCTGCTGTCCCCAGGGGAAGGCAGTGGGGTGCAGCACCTGCTGCTGCCCCCAGGGGGAGGCAGTGGGGTGCAGTACCTGCTGCTGCCCCCAGGGGGAGGCAGTGGGGTGCAGTACCTCCTGCTGCCCCCAGGGGGAGGCAGTGGGGTGCAGTACCTCCTGCTGCCCCCAGGGGGAGGCAGTGGGGTGCAGTACCTCCTGCTGCCCCCAGGCGGGGCTGATGGTCCGGGTGTGAGCGGCGGGCGGGGTATTTCCAGCCGGGGAGGGGGAGAAGCGCTCAGCACCGGGAAGCGGAGACTGGGGCCTGGCAGAGCGGGAGCGCGGGGCCGGGCGGAGCGGGAGCGCGGGGCCGGGAGCGCGGAGCGGGAGCGCGGACTGGCGGATACTCTGCAGCCGGAATCTGTGACTTTGTTGCCGCTGTGAGTAAAGTGGAAACATTGTAACTCCCTCCGCCCCATCCCCCATCCCTCAGCCCCTCATCCCTCAGCCCGGACTGACTCCCTCCATCCCTCAGCCCCTCATCCCTCAGCCCGGACTGACTCCCTCCATCCCTCAGCCCCTCATCCCTCAGCCCGGACTGACTCCCTCCATCCCTCAGCCCCTCATCCCTCAGCCCGGACTGACTCCCTCCATCCCTCAGCCCCTCATCCCTCAGCCCCCGATCCCTCAGCCCCTCATCCCTCATCCCCTCATCCCTCAGCCCCCCATCCCTCAACCTCCCATCCCTCAGCCCTCCATCCCTCAGCCCCCCATCCCCCAGCCCTCCATCCCTCAGCCCTCCATCCCTCAGCCCCCCATCCCCCAGCCCCCGATCCCTCAGCCCCTCATCCCCTCATCCCTCAGCCCCCCATCCCTCAGCCCTCCATCCCTCAGCCCCCCATCCCTCAACCTCCCATCCCTCAGCCCTCCATCCCTCAGCCCCCCATCCCTCAACCTCCCATCCCTCAGCCCCCCATCCCCCAGCCCTCCATCCCTCAGCCCCCCATCCCTCAGCCCCCCATCGCTCAGCCCCTCATCCCCTCAGCCCCCCATCCCTCAGCCCCCATCCCTCAGCCCCTCATCCCTCAGCCCTCCATCCCTCAGCCCCGTCCCTTATCCCCTCAGCCCCCCATCGCTCAGCCCCTCATCCCCTCAGCCCCTCATCCCTCAGCCCCTCATCCCTCATCACTCGGCCCCTCAACCCAGACTGACTCCCTCCGTCCCTCATCACTCAGCCCTTCATCCCTCAGCCCCTCAGCCCCTCATCCCTCAGTCCCTCAGCCCCTCATCCCTCAACACAGCCCCTCAACCCAGACTGACTCCCTCCGCCCCTCATCCCTCATCCCCTCAACCCGGACTGACTCCCTCAGCTCAGGCCCGGTTCCGCCTCACTCCCTCATCACTCACTCCCTCTGCCCCTCATCACTCACTCCCCCCTCACCCTCCCTCCGTCCCCCTCACCCTCCCTCCATCCCCCTCACCCTCCCTCCGTCCCCCTCACCCTCCCTCCGTCCCCCTCACCCTCCCTCAGTCCCCCTCACCCTCCCTCAGTCCCTCTCACCCTCCCTCAGTCCCTCGCTCCCTCCCTCTGTCCCCCTCTCCCTCCCTCCGTCCCCCTCTCCCTCCCTCCGTCCCCCTCCTCCCTCCCTCCGTCCCCCTCTCCTCCCTCCGTCCCCCTCTCCCTCCCTCCGTCCCCCTCTCCCTCCCTCCGTCCCCCTCTCCCTCCCTCCGTCCCCTCTCCCTCCCTCCGTCCCCTTCACCCTCCCTCCGTCCCCTTCACCCTCCCTCAGTCCCTCTCACCCTCCCTCCGTCCCTCGCTCCCTCCCTCCGTCCCCCTCTCCCTCCCTCCGTCCCCCTCTCCCTCCCTCCGTCCCCCTCTCCCTCCCTCCGTCCCCCTCTCCCTCCCTCCCCCTCTCCCTCCCTCCGTCCCCCTCCTCCCTCCCTCCGTCCCCCTCTCCCTCCCTCCGTCCCCCTCTCCCTCCCTCCGTCCCCCTTCCCTCCCTCCGTCCCCTAACCCTCCCTCCGTCCCCCTAACCCTCCCTCCCTCCCCCTCTCCCTCCCTCCCCCTCTCCCTCCCACCGTCCCCCTCACCCTCCCTCCGTCCCCCTCACCCTCCCTCCGTCCCCCTCACCCTCCCTCCGTCCCCCTCACCCTCCCTCCGTCCCCCTCACCCTCCCTCCGTCCCCCTCACCCTCCCTCCGTCCCCCGCTCCCTCCCTCCGTCCCCCGCTCCCTCCCTCAGTCCCTCGCATCGCTCCCTCTCTCAGTCCCTCGCATCGCTCCCTCCCTCAATCCCTCGCTTCCTCCCTCCCTCAGTCCCTCGCTTCCACTCCCTCAGTCCCTCGCATCCCCCTCCCTCAGTCCCTCGCATCCCCCTCCCTCAGTCCCTCGCATCCCCCTCCCTCAGTCCCTCGCATCCCCCTCCCTCAGTCCCTCGCATCCCCCTCCCTCAGTCCCTCGCATCCCTCACTCCCTCAGTCCCTCGCATCACTCCCTCCCTCAGTCCCTCGCATCGCTTCCTCCCTCAGCCCCTCGCATCCCTCCCTCCCTCAGTCCCTCGCATCGCTCCCTCCCTCAATCCCTCGCATCGCTTCCTCCCTCCCTCAGACCCTCGCATCGCTCCCTCCCACAGTGCCTCGCTTCCTCCCTCCCTCAGTCCCTCGCTCCCTCCCTCCCTCAGTCCCTCGCTCCCTCCCTCCCTCAGTCCCTCGCTCCCACCCTCCCTCAGTCCCTCGCTCCCCACCCTCCCTCAGTCCCTCGCATCCCTCACTCCCTCAGTCCCTCGCATCACTCCCTCCCTCAGTCCCTCGCATCGCTTCCTCCCTCAGCCCCTCGCATCCCTCCCTCCCTCAGTCCCTCGCATCGCTCCCTCCCTCAGTCCCTCGCATCGCTCCCTCCCTCAGTCCCTCGCATCGCTTCCTCCCTCCCTCAGTCCCTCGCATCGCTCCCTCCCACAGTGCCTCGCTTCCTCCCTCCCTCAGTCCCTCACTCCCTCCCTCCCTCAGTCCCTCGCTCCCTCCCTCCCTCAGTCCCTCGCTCCCTCCCTCCCTCAGTCCCTCGCTCCCACCCTCCCTCAGTCCCTCGCTCCCACCCTCCCTCCCACCCTCCCTCGCTCCCTCGCTCCTTCCCTCCCTCAGTCCCTCCCTCCCTCAGTCCCTCCCTCCCTCAGTCCCTCGCTCCCTCCCTCCCTCCCTCCCTCAATCCCTCCCTCAATCCCTCGCTCCCTCCCTCCCTCAGTCCCTCGCTCCCTCCCTCCCTCAGTCCCTCGCTCCCTCCCTCCCTCAGTCCCTCGCTCCCCCCTCAGTCCCTCGCTCCCTCCCTCAGTCCCTCGCTCCCTTCCTCAGTCCCTCTCTCTGTGTCTCTGGGTTTAGGCCGTGATGCTGAGGTCAGATTGTCCACGTTTCACCGCATTGTTTCTGAATCTTTCTGTGACTGTCTCCCTCAGACTGTGTTTTGCTGCTTCCTCACCCTGTAGCCCCCATTTCCCAAGTATTTGAATTGCTGCGTTCCTCCCCTCCTTCGATCAGGACCCAACCATTGCTGATGTGTTTGTGGGAGAGAGATTCAGGGTGTGTGTGAAGTGCAATGCTACACGGTTCACACTGGGCACTAACACACGCTAACAATCAGAAAAGATGTGACAAGTTGAGATTGATATTTTATAGCTGGTAAGGCTGTAGGTTTCTCTGCCTGATACAGAGTTTATATGTTTTTGAGATGTGTAATCAGTGAGCTGAGGAGAGAGTTGATTCTGAAGGATGTGTGTTCTCGTTGTAATGCTGTTGTCTACTTTCGTTTCTAGTCTCATTCACCTCGGCCCATGTTAGGAATAGGAAGTGAGGCTGTGACACCATTAACAGTGAGTAGGCCTTTACTTCATGGCAAGAAATGGCTTGTTTCAAATTGTGTAATGTTTATAAATTCCAATTTTTAATGACTGGAAAGTGATCTCAAAGGATACATTGACACAGACTGAGCATTCCTTATTCGAAATTGCAAAATTCCAATAGCTCTGAATCCGCACTTTTCCAGTGTCGGCTGATCCTAGGACTTTGCCCATTCCCGATATTGTGCACATGTGTGTGTGTACCGTAGAATCTACAGTGCAGAAAGAGGCCATTCAGCCCATCGAGTCTGCGCCGGCCCTTGGAAAGAGCACCCTATCCAAGCCCACACCATCACTCTATCCCCGTAACCTTTTTTTTGGACACTAAGGGCAATTTATCATGGCCAATCCACCTAATCTGCACATCTTTGGACTGTGGGAGGAAACCGGAGCACCCGGAGGAAACCCACGCAGACACGGGGAGAACGTGCAGACTCCACACTGACAGCGACCCAAGCCGGGAATCGAACCCGCAACCCTGGAGCTGTGAAGCAACAGTGCTAACCACTGTGCTACCATGCTGCGTGTACCATACCAGTGTGGGCGTGTGTCTGTGTGTGTGCATGTGTCTGTGTGTGTGCGTGTATCTGTGTGTGTGCGTGTATCTGTGTGTGTGCGTGTATCTGTGTGCGGCGTGTATCTGCGTGTGTGCGTGTATCTGTGTGTGTGCGTGTATCTGTGTGTGCGTGTATCTGTGTGCGTTCGTGTATCTGTGTGCGGCGTGTATCTGTGTGTGTGCGTGTATCTGTGTGTGTGCGTGTATCTGTGTGTGTGCGTGTATCTGTGTGTGTGCGTGTATCTGTGTGTGTGCGTGTATCTGTGTGTGTGCGTGTATCTGTGTGTGCGTGTATCTGTGTGCGTTCGTGTATCTGTGTGCGGCGTGTACCTGTGCGTGCATGTACCTGTGTGCGCGCGCGTGTACCTGTGTGCGCGCGTGTATCTGTGTGCATGTGTGTATCTGCGCGCGTGTACCTGTATGCGCGCCTGTATCTGTGTGCGGACGTATATCTGCGCGCGTGTATCTGCGCGCGTGTACCTGTGTGCGCGCATGTATCTATGTGCGTGCGTGTGTCTGTGCATGCATGTATCTATGTGCATGTGTGTGTGTATCTGTGCATGCGTGTATCTATGTGCGTGTGTGTGTGTATCTGTGCATGCGTGTATCTATGTGCGTGTGTGTGTGTATCTGTGCATGCGTGTATCTATGTGCATGCGTGTGTGTATCTGTGCATGCGTGTATCTATGTGCGTGCGTGTGTGTATCTGTGTGCGTGTGTGTGTGTATCTGTGTGCGTGCGGGTGTGTATCTGTGCATGCGTGTATCTATGTGCATGCGTGTGTGTATCTGTGCATGCGTGTATCTATGTGCGTGTGTGTGTGTATGTGTGTGCACCGACCGGTGACTCCATGCTGCGTCAGCAATCTTTGCAGCTTGGCATTCCAAATTTTGAAAAATTCTGAATCCGAGACATTCTCAGCCCCAAGCTTTCAAATCAGGATATTCAACCTGTAAAACATCTATGCTGCAAATAAGCCAGCTCTATCTCAAAGCAAAAGGATGTCCCTTAAGATGCATATTTTGTAGCTGTGATAGGGTGATGGGCGTGTAGCAGGTGGATGTGTGTGTAACATGGTAGCACTTGTGTATCAGGGATGTGTGTAATGGATGTGTGTGATATGATGACAAGTGTATAATGTGGGGATGTGTTTAGTATATGTGTGTGTGTAGCAGGGTGTGTGTGGCAGGGTAATGTGCACACGTGTGTGTGTGTAGCAGCGTGACGTGTTTGTTTAGCAGTGTGATAAGTGTGTGTAGGTAACAGGGTGACGTGTGTGTGTGTGTGTAACGGTGATAAGTGTGTGTATGTAGCACACCCTGCTACACATACATGTGTCACCCTGCTACACATACATGTGTCACCCTGCTACACATACATGTGTCACCCTGCTACACATACATGTGTCACCCTGCTACACATACATGTGTCGCCCTGCTACACACACACACACGTGTCACCCTGCTACACACACACGTGTCACCCTGCTACACGCACACACGTGTCACCCTGCTGCACTCAGGCGTGTCACCCTGCTGCACTCAGGCGTGTCACCCTGCTACACTCAGGCGTGTCACCTTGCTACACACACGCGTGTCAGCCTGCTACACACACGCGTGTCAGCCTGCTACACACACGCGTGTCAGCCTGCTACACACACGCGTGTCAGCTTGCTGCGCACAGGCATGGCGCTCTGTGTAAGTCGAGCAGAGTGACACCTGTGTGTGTGTGGGGGGCAGGATGACACATGTATGTGTGTAGAAGGGTGACGTGTGTGTGTAGAAACGTGACGTTTGTTTCTATGTCTGTAGCAGGGTCACGTGTGTGTGTGTGTGTGTGTGTGTGTGTGTGTGTGTGTGTCTGCAGCAAGGTCACACGTGTGTGTGTGTCTGCAGCAGGATCACGTGTGTGTGTGTGTGTCTGTAGCAGGGTCACACGTGTGTGTGTGTCTGTAGCAGGGTCACACGTGTGTGTGTGTCTGTAGCAGGGTCACACGTGTGTGTGTGTCTAGCAGGGTCGCACCTGTGTGTCTGTCTTTAGCAGGGTCACGTGTGTGTATGTGTCTAGCAGGGTCACACGTGTGCCTGTGTGTCTAGCAGGGTCACGTGTGTGTGTCTGTAGTAGAGTCACGCATGTGTGTCTAGCAGTCACACGTGTGTCTAGCAGAGTCACACGTGTGTGGCTGTAGACGGGTCACGTGTGTGTGTGTGTCTGTAGCAGGGTAACACGTGTGTGTGTGTGTGTGTGTAGCAGGCAGACACGTGTAGCAGGGTGACATGTGTATGTGTGTGTGGCTGTAGAAGGGTCACGTGTGTGTGTGTGTCTGCAGCAGGGCAACATGTGTGAGTGTGTCTGTAGCAGGGTCACACGTGTGTGTGTGTGTGTCTGTAGCAGGGTCACGTGTGTGTGTGTCTGTAGCAGGGTCACGTGTGTGTCTGTAGCAGGGTCACGTGTGTGTGTGTGTCTGTAGCAGGGTCACGCGTGTCTGTCTGTAGCAGGGTTACGTGTGTGTGTCTGTAGCAGGGTCACACGTGTGTGTGTCTGTAGCAGAGTCATGAGTGTGTCTGTAGCAGGGTCACACGTGTGTGTCTAGCACAGTCACACGTGTGTGTCTGTAGCAGAGTCACACGTGTGTCTAGCAGAGTCACACGTGTGTGTCTGGCAGTCACGTGTGTGTGTGTCTGTAGCAGGGTCACACGTGTGTGTGTGTGTCTGTAGCAGGGTCACATGTGTGTCTGTAGCAGGGTCACATGTGTGTGTCTGTAGCAGGGTCACACGTGTGTGTGTCTGTAGCAGGGTCATGTGTGTCTCTAGCAGGGTCACGTGTGTGTCTGTAGCAGGGTCACACGTGTGTGTGTCTGTAGCAGAGTCACATGTGTGTCTAGCAGAGTCACACATGTGTGTGTCTGGCAGTCACATGTGTGTGTCTGTAACAGGGTCACGTGTGTGTGTGTCTAGCAGGGTAACACGTGTGTGTGTGTAACAGGCTGACACGTGTGTAGCAGGGTGACACGTGTATGTGTGTGTGTAGCAGGGTGGCGCGTGTGTGTAGCAGGGTGACACGCGTGTGTGTGTAGCAGAGTGACACACGTGTATGTGTGTGTAGTAAGGTGACATGTATGTGTGTGTAGCAGGGTGTGTAGCAGGGTGACACGTATGCATGTGTAGCAGGGTGACACGTGTATGTGTGTAGCAGGGTGACATGTGCGTAGGAGGGTGACATGCGTGTGTGTATCAGGGTGACACGTGTGTGTATCAGGGTGACACGCGTGTGTGTATCAGGGTGACACACGTATGTGTATCAGGGTGGCACACGTGAGTGTAGCAGGGTGACGCGTGTGTGTAGCAGGGCGACATGTGTGTGTGTGGCAAGACGACACGTGTGTATGTGTGTAGCTGGGTAACATGTGTGTGTGTACATGTAGCAGGGTGACACGTGTGTGTGTAGAAGGGTGTCAAGTATGTATGTGTAGACGGGTGACACGTGTGTCTGTAGAAGGGTGACACGTGTGTCTGTGTGTAGAAGGGTGACACGTGTGTCTGTGTGTAGAAGGGTGACACATGTGTCTGTGTAGAAGGGTGACACGTGTGTCTAGAAGGGTGACACGTGTGTCTGTGTAGAAGGGTGACACATGTGGTGTGTGTGTGTAGCAGAGTGACACGTGTGTGTCTGTAGAAGGGTGTCAAGTATGTCTGTGTCGAAGGGGGACAAGTGTGTCTGTGTGTAGAAGGGTGACACGTGTGTCTGTGTAAAAGGGTGACACGTGTGTCTGTGTGTAGAAGGGTGACACGTGTCTGTGTGTAGAAGGGTGACACGTGTGTCTGTGTAGAAGGGTGACACGTGTGTCTGTGTAGAAGGGTGACACGTGTGTCTGCAGATGGGTGACACGTGTGTCTGTGTAGAAGGGTGACACGTGTGTCTGTGTAGAAGGGTGACACGTGTGTCTGTGTAGAAGGGTGATACGTGTGTCTGTAGAAGGGTGACACGTGTGTGTTGAAGGGTGACACAGATGTCTGTGTGTGTGTAGCAGGGTGACTGTGTGTGTGTGTGTGTGTGTGTGTGTGTAGCAGGGTGACTGTGTGTGTGTGTGTAGCAGGGTGACTGTGTGTGTAGCAGGGTGACTGTGTGTGTAGCAGGGTGACTGTGTGGTGTGTGTGTGTGTGTGTGTGTAGCAGGGTGACTGTGTGTGTGTGTGTAGCAGGGTGACTGTGTGTGTGTGTGTGTAGCAGGGTGACTGTGTGTGTGTGTGTGTAGCAGGGTGACTGTGTGTGTGTGTGTGTGTAGCAGGGTGACTGTGTGTGTGTGTGTGTGTGTGTAGCAGGGTGACTGTGTGTGTGTGTGTGTGTGTAGCAGGGTGACTGTGTGTGTGTGTGTGTGTGTAGCAGGGTGACTGTGTGTGTGTGTGTAGCAGGGTGACTGTGTGTGTGTGTGTGTAGCAGGGTGACTGTGTGTGTGTGTGTGTGTGTAGCAGGGTGACTGTGTGTGTGTGTGTGTGTGTAGCAGGGTGACTGTGTGTGTGTGTGTGTGTGTAGCAGGGTGACTGTGTGTGTGTGTGTGTGTAGCAGGGTGACTGTGTGTGTGTGTGTGTGTAGCAGGGTGACTGTGTGTGTGTGTGTGTGTAGCAGGGTGACTGTGTGTGTGTGTGTGTAGCAGGGTGACTGTGTGTGTGTGTGTGTGTAGCAGGGTGACTGTGTGTGTGTGTAGCAGGGTGACTGTGTGTGTGTGTAGCAGGGTGACTGTGTGTGTGTGTGTGTGTGTGTGTGTGTAGCAGGGTGACTGTGTGTGTGTGTGTGTGTGTAGCAGGGTGACTGTGTGTGTGTGTAGCAGGGTGACTGTGTGTGTGTGTGTGTGTGTGTGTGTGTGTGTAGCAGGGTGACTGTGTGTGTGTGTGTGTGTGTAGCAGGGTGACTGTGTGTGTGTGTGTGTGTGTAGCAGGGTGACTGTGTGTGTGTGTGTGTGTAGCAGGGTGACTGTGTGTGTGTGTGTGTGTGTAGCAGGGTGACTGTGTGTGTGTGTGTGTGTGTGTGTGTGTGTAGCAGGGTGACTGTGTGTGTGTAGCAGGGTGACTGTGTGTGTGTGTGTGTGTGTGTGTAGCAGGGTGACTGTGTGTGTGTGTGTGTGTGTGTGTGTGTGTAGCAGGGTGACTGTGTGTGTGTGTGTGTGTAGCAGGGTGACTGTGTGGTGTGAGGGAAGGGATCTAACATTTCGAGTCGGGATGACTTGGTCAGAGATTCTTGGTTGACTATTGGATTTCAGATATCAGAAATGATCTGACAGAGGGGTGGGATCAGCTGAAGGGGCAGAATGGCCTCCCCTGTTCCCCACACTATGTTGTGTTTCAGAATAACGGGTGTATGTGACCACACAGTGTCCAGTGGAATCTGGGCACAGATTTATTTCCTGTCTTTGCTGAGCCTTTTAGGTTTTTTTATTTTTTCCAACCAAGGGGCAATTTAGTGTGGCCAATCCACCCACCCTGCACATCTTTGGGTTGCGGGGGTGAAACCCACACAGACAGCTTGCCAGTTACAAAACTAATATTCCTTTATCCAAGGACAGATGTAACCTTTAAAAGAAGCCTGGGTCGCATTCCCTGCCCATTTCTCCAGAATATTACATTGAATATATATTTATTATATACGTGAAGTATTCTGAGCAGGTGTCCAGGTGGGTGGGACTGAGTCACAGACTTCACTTCCTGGGTCAGTGACTGGGGTAATCCCACCTCACCAACATAGCTGTGTGCAGACCAGAACCTGGTTTTTAAAAAACAGGTTCAACCTCTCCACGTGGGAGACCTTCAAGCAGTGTCTAGATCAGTTAACAAAACATTGGGAAAGGGTTGCAATGTGCACCGACTACACAGGGTGTTCATATTCACTTTGCAGGATGGCACAGGAGCCCATTCAGCCCATCGAACCCGTGCCAGCCCTTGAAAGAGCGATCCAGTTAGTCCCACCCACCACTGCTCTTCTCCTGTAACCCTGGGAAATTCTCCATGCATGGCTCATTGACAAACTCTGGCCGTTCCCAGATATCTCCATGCGTGACTCATTGACAAACTCTGGCCGTTCCCGGATATCTCCATGCGTGGCTCATTGACAAACTCTGGCCGTTCCCGGATATCTCCATGCGTGGCTCATTGACAAACTCTGGCCGTTCCCGGATATCTCCATGCGTGGCTCATTGACAAACTCTGGCCAGTCCCGGATATCTCCATGCGTGGCTCATTGACAAACTCTGGCCGGTCCCGGATATCTCCATGCGTGACTCATTGACAAACTCTGGCCGTTCCCGGATATCTCCATGCGTGGCTCATTGACAAACTCTGGCCATTCCCGGATATCTCCATGCGTGGCTCATTGACAAACTCTGGCCGTTCCCGGATATCTCCATGCGTGGCTCATTGACAAACTCTGGCCGTTCCCGGATATCTCCATGCGTGGCTCATTGACAAACTCTGGCCGGTCCCGGATATCTCCATGCGTGGCTCATTGACAAACTCTGGCCGTTCCCGGATATCTCCATGCGTGGCTCATTGACAAACTCTGGCCGGTCCCGGATATCTCCATGCGTGGCTCATTGACAAACTCTGGCCGGTCCCGGATATCTCCATGCGTGGCTCATTGACAAACTCTGGCCATTCCCGGATATCTCCATGCGTGGCTCATTGACAAACTCTGGCCGGTCCCGGATATCTCCATGCGTGGCTCATTGACAAACTCTGGCCGTTCCCGGATATCTCCATGCGTGGCTCATTGACAAACTCTGGCCGGTCCCGGATAACTCCTTAAAAACAAATAATGTTTTGGCCTCAACTACTTCCTGTGGTAATGAATTCCATAGGCTCACCACTCTCTGGTTGAAGAAATATCTCCTTATCTCTGTCCTCAATGACCCAGCCCTTATCCTCAGACTGTGACCCCTGGTCTGGACACACCCACCATTGGAAACATCCTTCCTGAATCAATCCTGTCTAGCCCTATTAGAATTTCATAGGTTTCTATGAGATTCCCTCTCATCCTTCTGAACTCCAGCAAATACAATCCTAACCATAGGGCGTAGCTGACTAGTAATCCAGAAGCCCTGGATAATCCCACCAAGGCAGATGGTGAAATTTGATTCAATAATGTGGGATTAAAAGTCTAATGAAGACCATGAAACCATTGTCGATTGTTGTAAAACCCATCTGGTTCACTGATGTCATTTAGGGAAAGAATTCCAGTGGTTGCACTGGTCGTAATCTTCCAAGAATCCTTAAATTCTGGAAAAGTCCCAGAGAATTGGAAAACTGTCTTTATTCAAAAAGGGAGGGAGACAAAAAAGAGGCAACTATCGGCCAGTTGGCTTAACATCTGTCGTTGGGAATAATGTTAGAGTCCACTATAAAGGATGTAATAGCAGAGCATTTAGAAATGCAGAATATAATTAAGCAGAGTCAGCATGGCTTCATGAGGGGGAAATCATGCCCAACAAATTTATTAGAATTCTTTTAAAGGAGCTAAATTGAGGAAAGGCTGCAGCCGAGGGGTTTGGGGTCCTCGTGTATAAATCACAAAATAGCTAGCATGCAAGTTCAGCAGGGGAGGTAAAAAGAATGTTGGCCTTTATTTCAAAGGAAATGGAATTTAAAAATAGGTAAGTCTTGCTGAAACTGTACAAGATACCAGTTAGACCACAGCTGGAATACTGTGAACTGTTTTGGTTCCTTTATCTCAGGAAAGGGAGACTGACGTTGGAGGCAGTCCAGAGAAGGTTCACGCGGGTTGATCCCGGGTATGGAGGGGTTTTCTCATGAGGAGAGGTTGAGTAGGTTGGGCCTGTGCTCAGTGGAGTTTAGAAGAATAAGAGGCGACCTTATTGAGACATATCGGATTCTCAGGGGGTTTGACAGGATCGATGCTGAGAGGTTGTTTCCCCTTGTGGGAGAATCTAGAGGGTATAATCTCAGAGTGAGGGGTCACCCATTAGAGACCGAGATGAGGAGGAATTTCATCCCTCAGAGGGTAGTGAATCTGGGGAATTCTTTACCACAGAGAGCTGTAGCGGCTGGGTCGTTAAGTATGTTCAAGGCCGAGATAGACCCTTTTAATCAGTGAGGGAATCGAGGGTTATGGGGGGAAGACGGGAAAGTGGAGTTGAGGATTATCACATCAGATCAGTCAAGATCTCAGTGAATGGCGGAGCAGACTCGATGGGCCGAATGACCGACTTCTGCTCCTACGTTTTATGGTCTTATGAACAAGTCACTGCCCCGTCAAACAAAATCAATATCAAACATTAGTCCATTTCCAACACTGAGCATGACCCACAAGGCGAAAGAATGTTGTACAGAATTCCTTTGGGCTTCTTTATTGCAAAGTCATGTTAGTATTTGTGCTGGAATGGAAACTGTTGCATTTTCTGGGTTTAATTTTTATTCCGTTCAAAGAGTTACAAAACCAATATGCAGAGTAGACAGGGAAATCCCTTAATTCATCTCCATGTTTGCTCCAGAAACCAAGTTCAAAAATTAAATCCAATTCATGATCCCAATAAAGAGACGAGCAAGATTAAAGCAAATTACTGCGGATGCTGGAACCTGAGGCAAAAGCAGGTAAGGCTGGACAGTCGCAGCAAGTCTGACAGCGTCTGTGGTGAAAGAAGGGAGCTGACATTCCGAGTCTGGATGACTCTTTGTCAATGCTGCGTTGCACCTTATCTCGGGTTTGATCCTCTGCTGGATCAGGTTTTGATATTGATGACATTTCATTGCAAAATTGGCAATAAGCACTCTCCAATCCCAGAATTGTTGAATTCCTGAAGGATCTATTTTGATTATATTCAGGAGCAACATTCTCACACTCAATTTAAAATCAGTGTGAAACCTCTTCAGATGTACACCCTGGGTACACCGCTGTGCTGTCATGTGTTAATGATGTCGAGGCTTCTACAAACTGACATTTTTTCACCGAGCTTTGGCGAAATTTTTTCAACTTGTTTTTTGCGAGAGTTTTCCCAAAATGAGTTACAGCCAATTAATTATTTTGGAAGTGCAGTTGCTGTTCTAATGCAGGAAGTGTCACAGTCAATATCTAATAATAATAATAATCGCTTATTGTCACAAGTAGGCTTCAGTGAAGTTACTGTGAAAAGCCCCTAGTCACCACATTCCGGCACCTGTTCAGGGAGGCTGGTACGGGAATATCTCCACAGCAAGAGTGACTTAATTGAAACATACAAGATCCTGAGGAGTATTGATGGGGTGGATGTGGAGAGGGTGTTTCCACTTGTGGGAGAATCTAGAACAGTTTGAAAATAAGGGGTCGCACTTTTAAAGCAGAGAGGAGGATTATTTTCTCTTTGGAACTCTCTTCCTCAAAAGGCGGTGGAAGCAGATTATTTGAATATTTTTAAGGTAGAGCTAGGTAGATTCTTGATTAACTATCTTCCACTTCCATTTTTCTAGAGGAATAATCGTGCTGTTGTCAGCAGACTTTGCTGCCATTCTATTCATGAGTTCTCTTTGCTGTGGTTTATAGAGACGGTTTAGAAGAAGGTAAATAAACTGAATTTGGTTCACTGTTTGCTTTGAAAATGTAGGGCGAATTGGGAGTGTTCTCTGCATCCATAAATGGATTATCGGGCATTGTGATGTTGTGCAGTATTCCCGCCAGTTTTAGGATGTATTCCACATAATAGGGGTGTAAAAAATGGAACCCCACCCACATTATGTAAATGAATAGTGTATTTAAGGTCATCAATGACACAACTAGAACATAGAACATTACAGCGCAGTACAGGCGCTTCAGCCCTCGATGTTGCGCTGACCTGTGAAACCCCTCTAAAGCCCATCTACACTATTCCCTTATCATCCATATGTTTATCCAATGACCATTTGAATGCCCTTAATGTTGGCGAGTCCACTGCTGTTGCCAGCAGGGCATTCCACGCCCTTACTACACTCTGAGTAAAGAACCTACCTCTGACATTTGTCCTATATCTATCTCCCCTCAATTTAAAGCTATGTCCCCTCGTGCTAGACATCACCATCCAAGGAAAAAAGCTCTCATTGTCCACCCTATCTAATCCTCTGATCATCTTCTATGCCTCAATTAAGTCACCTCTTAACCTTCTTCTCTCCAACGAAAACAGCCTCAAGTCCCTCAGCCTTCCCTCATAAGATCTTCCCTCCATACCAGGCAACATCCTGGTAAATCTCCTCTGCACCCTTTCCAATGCTTCCACATCCTTCCTATAATGCGGCGACCAGAATTGCACGCAATACTCCAAATGCAGCCTCACCAGAGTTTTGTACAGCTGCAACATGATCTCATGGCTCCGAAACTCAATCCCTCTACCAATAAAAGCTAACACACCGTACGCCTTCTTAACAACCCTCTCAACCTGGGTGGCAACTTTCAGGGATCTATGTACATGGACACCGAGATCTCTCTGCTCATCCACACTACCAAGAATCTTACCATTAGCCCAGTACTCGGTCTTCCTGTTATTCCTTCCAAAATTAATCACCTCACACTTTTCTGCATTAAACTCCATTTGCCACCTCTCAGCCCAGCTCTGCAGCTTATCTATGTCCCTCTGTAACTTGTAACATCCTTCCGCACTGTCCACAACTCCACCGACTTTAGTGTCATCTGCAAATTTACTCACCCATCCCTCTACGCCCTCCTCCAGGTCATTTATAAAAACGACAAACAGCAGTGGCCCCAAAACAGATCCTTGTGGTACACCACTAGTAACTGAATTCCAGGCTGAACATTTCCCATCAACCATCACTGCCACAACTGGCTGCCATAATATGGTGTGAATGCTATAGTACACCTTTAGAGATAGATTCACGCCATGTGTGGTTTCTGTTTTTTATGGGGAAGCTTGTTAGGGCAGGTTTAGCAGCTACAGCTGCCCATTTCTCTGAATGAAGATAGGTAGCCTGCTAGCTGCAGAAGGAGCTGCCTGACTGATTATATGTGGGACATTCAATCCTATTTTTCACCAAGTATTTGTCTGGATCTTTTCAGTGTTAACGATTGCCGGCAATAGTAACATGATGTCATGAGTGAGAATGATCATTTCAACCCGCTCCATTTCCCCTCCTCCTTCTGCTGGAGTTAGTGACTAGTTAAGATAACTATTTGGAATCACGGGTCAATGTCCCACAGCTGGTGTGAATGGGAGCGAGTTTTCCACTCATAGTTAAACCAATTCAGCTCCACCTCCCTGTTCTATTCTCAGGATAGGACACATTGGAGGGTAAAACACTGTCTCCATTTCTGCAGCCCCCTTTAACATTAAGGCAGAGTGATGTCTGCAGAGCAAACGCCCATCCACAAAGAGTGAGTTTAAGAAAAACCTGGCCACAGGGTTACTTCTGGAGAAGGTTTTTAAAGAAAGGCAGAGAAATGATGCAACTTGGGGAAGCAGTTCCGGGGGTATGGAACAGAAACATCCACAAGAAGTAGACAATGGAGAATTGTCATAAATGTTGAATGCACAGACTTGAGTACATAATTCGGACTGATGCTTCCGGAGCAGAATGGAGGGAGTGCTGCTCTGTCGGAGGCGTCGTTTGTCAGGTAAAATGTTCAACTGAGACCCCACCTGCCTGCTCAGTTCAACATGTTATTTCCCATGGCACTATTGTGAAGAAGAGCAAGTGAGTTCCCCCCAGTATTCTGCCCAATATGTATCCATCAACATCACTTAAAAGCAGATGATGGTCATTATCTCAATGCTTCTCGTGGAATCTTGCTGTGCGGGTGCATGAACCATCTGCCGTATTTATAGCGCTGCAGCAGTAACTATGCTTCAGAAATATTTAATTAGCTGTGAAGTGTTTTGGGACATGCTGAAGTGGTGAAAGGTGCCATAGAAATTCAAGTTCTTTTCCATTGACTTTAACATTGTTACTGGATTGCATTCATGTGTAAAGCGCTCTTGTTTTGATTTTGAAACCTTAATCTGATTTTAAAATAACTGCAACATAGTTTCTGAAATGTTGCTGTGTGTTTTTTGTATTAATTTTTTTTTTGCTTCCTTCCCTAGGCTGATGATGGGTGATGAGGATACGTATCGACTTGGAGTTCCTGGTGTAAGTGGCAGAGCTTCCTACCTTGTGACACATTACACCTTTCAGTTTGTAAACGCAGTCCAGTTTTCCAAACAGTGCAATGTCATTCCGTGTCTCTGGTTTGCATCGCATTCAGTCCTGATAACCAGGGGCGCGATTCTCCGTAACCACGATGGGTGGGAGAATAGCAGGAGGGCCGCTCCCGCACCTCCCGCTATTCTCCCACCCCCCCCCTCCCAAAATGGCGTGTCCGGTTTTCCGACACGGTGCTCGGAGAAACGGCGGCCTGAGATTCTCCGGCCCGGATGGGCCGAGCGGCCTGCCGTTCCCGACCTGTTCACGGCGGCGGCAACCACACCTGGTCGCTGCAATCGTGAACATGGCGCGCCAGGTAAGTGTGGGGCCTGTGGGGGGCGGAACGGGGATCGAGCAACACGACCGTGCTCGGGAGGGGACTGGCCCGCAATCGGTGCCCACCGATCGCCGGGCCGGCGTCTCAAGGGGACGCACTCTTCCCCTCCGCCGCCCCGCAAGATCAAGCCGCCACGTCTTGCGGGGCGTCATTCTTGGCGCGCCGGGCCTTGAAGCCAGGGACAAGGCCCGGCGGCCGAGTTTCCCGGTACCGCCCTCCTATCCCCCCGGGGAGGGGAGAATAGGGGGCCGGGAGAGGCTTCCGACGCCGTCGTAAACCTCACCAGGTTTCACAACGGCGTCGGGCCTTGCGGAGAATTCCGCCCCATATATATTTACAACTTTTAAGGAGCGTGTTCAAAATTCTGAACAATTTGACAGGGTAAATAAGATAATAACCTTTATTGTCACAAGTAGGCTTACATTAGCAATGAAGTTACTGTGAAAATCCCCCGGCCGCCACACTCCGGCACCTGTTCGGGTACATGGAGGGAGAATTCAGAATGTCCAATTCACCTAACAAGCACGTCTTTCGGGACTTGTGGGAGGAAACCGGAGCACCCGGAGGAAACCCACGCACACACGGGGAGAATGTGCAGACTCCGCACAGACAGTGACCCAAGCTGGGAATCGAACCTGGGACCCTCAAGAAACTTAATTCCAGTGACAGGAGGGTCGGTAACCAGAGGGACAGATTTAAGACCATTGGCAAAAGAAGCAGAGTGATGGGGAGATGGGGAGAAATGTTGATGGGACATTGTGATCTGGAAGGCGCTGTTTGAAAGGCCGATGGAAGCAGATTCCATAATAACTTTCGGAAAGAGCAGAAGAGTTGGCCTAATGGGAAGGTCTGTTATAGACTTGATGGGCTGAATGGCCTCCTGTGTTATGAGATCTAAACTCAAGTCAATCATCAGCTGAATTCAGAAGCAATTTGAAATGTTATTGTGGTTTAGGATCTCCCCTTTCACTTTGCTGCAGTCTCCTGTGCTGCCCCTGCACGGAATGAGTTTTCATCGCTCTGAGTGGATGCAGAGTAACACAAAAATGCTGCAAATTCATCACAAATTAACAATCTTGCCCATTAATAGCTGGTGTGGTAAGTCAGACTGAGACCGAAACTGAGGCATTTGTTGCAGGAACTTTTATCGGCATCAGGTCTGGTGTGGGATTGTTTGTGGCTCTCTCTAGGTGCTTGAAATGAAAAGAGTTCCATCTCTCCAGTCATTTTCACCCACTTGATCAGTTCAAAAACCAAGAAGATACAGAGGAACTTAAATTGTCAACATTTAATATTTCTCTGCTGTTCCTGTGGTAGATATGGTTACGAAACTGCCAGCAATCACTCACGACTACAATAAACAAGCATTACTGAATTATTGTCACAACATTTTAAACATGATGGAAGTTGTATGGTAATTACTAAATATCTGTGCATCTTAACCAGTGAATTTTTTTAAAAACAGTTTAAAAAAAAATAAAATTCACCAGAAACTTACAATCTTGAGTAGAACATAGAACAGTACAGCACAGAACAGGCCCTTCGGCCCTCGATGTTGTGCCGAGCAATGATCACCCCACTCAAACCCACGTATCCACCCTATACCCGTAACCCAATAACCCCCCCCCCCTTAACCTTACTTTTTAGGACACTACGGGCAATTTAGCATGGCCAATCCACCTAACCCGCACATCTTTGGACTGTGGGAGGAAACCGGAGCACCCGGAGGAAACCCACGCACACACGGGTAGGATGTGCAGACTCCGTACAGACAGTGACCCAAACCGGAATCGAACCTGGGGCCCTGGAGCTGTGAAGCAATTGTGCTAACCACAATGCTACCGTGCTGCCCCAAACTGTCTCGAGGTGCTTCACAGGGGCTTTAACATTTGACACTGAACCCCATAAACAGATACCTTTCTGGCCTCTCACGATCCAATGTTCGTAGGTTCATAGGATTAAGGAGCAGAATTAGGCCATTTGGCCCATCGAGTCTGCTCCGCCATTTGCTGCAGAGGGGAGGAGTAGAAAGTGTGGGAATGCAATAGTTACAGGGGATTCAATTGTAAGAGGAATAAACAGGCATTTCTATGGCCGTAAATGAGACTCCAGGATGCCTCCCTGGTGCTAGGGTCAAGGATGTCTCGGAGCGGGTACAGGACATTCTGGAGGGGGAGGGTGAACAGACAGTACTCGTACATATTGGTACCAACGACATAGGTAAAAACGGGTTGAGGTCCTAAAACCAGGGTATAGGGAGTTGGGAAGAAAGTTGAGAAGTCGGACCTCTAGGTTAGTGATCTCAGGATTATTATCAGTGCCATGTTAGTCAGAGCAGGATATATCGGATGAGTAGGGGGTTGAAGGGATGGTGTGAGGGGGAGGGTTTCAGATTCCTGGGGCATTAGGACCGGTTCTGGGGGAGGTGGGACCTGTACAAACTGGACGGTCTGCACCTGGGCAGGACTGGGACCGATGTCCTAAAGGAAGTGTTTGTTAGAGTGGTTGGGGAGGATTTAAACTAAATGGCACGGGTGGGGGGGAGGGGGGGGGGGGGTATGCAAAGAGACAAGGGAAGATGAAACAAGAACAAAAACTAACGGCAGAAAGGAAAATAAGAAACGTGATAGGCAGAGAAAACAAGGGCCCGATTCAAATAGGGCCACAGTGAAAAATATTGGGAGCGGGTCAAGTAATGTCAAAAAGGCAAGCTTAAAGGCTTTGTGCCTTAACACGCAGAGCATTCGCAATAAAGTAGATAACTAATCGCGCAAATAGATGTAAATGGGTATGACATAATTGGGATGACGGAGACTTGGCTGTAGGGTAACTCGGGCTGGGAACTGATCATCCAGAATACACTAGTATTCAGGAAGGACAGAAAAAAAGAATAAAGCAGTGGAGTGGCAGTGCTAGTTAAAGAGAAAATTGATTCAATAGTGAGTCAGTTAGCTCTGACAATGTGGAATCTGTATGGTTCGAGCTAGGAAACAGCAGGGGGCAAAAACATTACTAGGCATTTTTCATAGACCCCAAACTGTAATGGAGATGTTGGGAATTCCTGCCCTGCCTGCCCAGCTCTCTTGCTCTGCCTTGTGGTCACCTATTTCCTTTCTGCCTGTGAGTCTGTGCCTGCAGTGTGACCACCTCTCTGTACGTGATCTCCACGGCACTCCCCACCACGTGGATATTCCACAGTGTCCCCAGCCGCTGCTCCAGCTCTGAAATCTGGGTTTCCTGGAGCTGGAGACATTTCCTGCACACATGCTGACCCTGGGCACTGTAAATGTTCCAGGCCTCCCACGTTGAGCAAGAGGAGCAAACCACGGCGTTGAGGTCCCTGCCATGACTTGAATCTTTCAATTAAATCTTTGGAAGATGCTTGATATCAGATTGGGGTTTAGTTCAGTGGGTATGTAGGAACAGGAGAAGACCATTCAGCCCTTCGGTCCTGTCCCACTGTTTAATGAGATCATGGGTTATCTGTACCTTAACTCCACATCCCATAATATCCAAGGCTTGAAAAATTCCATTAATCTCAGATTCAAAATGATTAATTGAGATACTGGGCGGGATTCTCCCACTCAGTGGCGCACTTTCTCTTCCCGCCGCCTGTCAATGGGATTTCCCATAGAAGCCAGTCCATTCCGACCAGTATCTGTTCCTTTTGTGAGAGAGTTCCAGATACCTTCCACATTTGTGTGAAAAAAATGCTTCCCAATTTCGCGGAAAGGTCTGGTTACATTTCTTTGAAACAAGTTGTAAACAATATTCCTCAGGTCCATTCCGGATTTAACCATTGCAGGCGCTGGCTGGGATATGCCCAAGTTGGGAAAGGTCACTATTAGTTGAAGACACCGAATGCCAGCCAACAGTAAATATTGCGTCCACCAGTTTGAACAACACCTCATCTGCAAGTAGTTCTCTGTACCTCTTGCCCCAAACAATCATTTTCACTAACCCTTGTCCGAAGAAGCGTACTGACTGGCTGGTTTCCCACTTGAGTGGCATCAAGTACCATCTGTGATAACGTCAATACCTGACATGGAACAATGATTTATTTTCTGTGTAATTTACAAGTGAACTCGAATTTTGACTCTTTCCTCCATCTCACCCCGTTTAGATTTATGGCATTGATGATTACAATGCTTTAGACATACCTGCCACCATATTTAACTCACCGATGGGCCCCACAGACTCTGCACTACAGACAAGTGAGTATCAGTGATGGATGTTCTATTGCTCACTAGGTCCTGAATTATATATTTGCATTTTAACACTCTCTTAGAAAAATGTCAAATTGCTTGTATCAGATTTTAAGTATTTGCCCCAACAAAATAATCATCAGAGGCATTCACTGATCAGATGGGGTTATGCAAATGAATTGTGCATCAGACGGATCCTTCACTCTTTCCCAGAGATCTGAACTGAGAGGCTATAATAATAACAATCACTTATTGTCACAAGTAGGCTTCAATTAAGTTACTGTGAAAAGCCCCTAGTCGCCACATTCCGGCACCTGCTCGGGGTAAGGCCGGTACGGGAATTGAACCCGCGCTGCTGGAATTGTTCTGCGGTGCAAGCCAGCTGTTTAGCCCACTGTGCTAAACCAGCCCCTATACCTATCAGGAAAGATTGAACAAGCTGGAAAGTGAGGGCCGAGTGGGTGATGATTGAGGTCTTTAAAAATGTGAAGGAGGTTTGATGTTTGAGAAGAATCTTTTCCACCTGTGGAGGAACCCAAAGCTAGAAGTTATCAATATCAGGCAGACACTAATTAGTCCAATACGGAATTCAGGAGAAACTCCAGAGACTGGTGAGAATGTGGAACTCACTCTCACAGAGATTGTTGAGGAAAATAACAGAGATGCATTTTAACAGGAGAAATGCATGAGGGAGAAAGGAATAGAAAAATAATGTTAATGAAGTGAGAGGAAGCGCAGGTGGGGGGAGATATATAATCTTTTCCTTTGTATAGTGAAAGCGGAAGAAATTATCTTTTGCAGTATCATGGAATCATAGAATTTACAGTGCAGAAGGAGGCCATTCGGCCCATCGAGTCTGCACAGGCCCTTGGAAAGAGCACCCTACTGAAGCCCACACCTCCACCCTATCCCAGTAACCCCACCCAACATTTGTTTAGACACTAAGGGAAATTTAGCGTGGCCAATCCAACTAACCTGCACATCTTTGGACTGTGAGAGGAAACCGGAGCACCCGGAGGAAACCCACACAGACACGGGGAGAACGTGCAAACTCCGCACAGACAGTGACCCAAGCCGGGAATCGAACCTGGGGCCCTCGAGCTGTGAAGCAACAGTGCTAGCCACTGTGCTACTGCGCTGCCCAATAATGAATAATGAGGAGTATTCGGTTGTAAACTGTGCTCACTGATTGATCCCTGCAATTAGAGGATTTCCAATGAGGAGCACTTTTTTATTCATTCACTGGATCAGGATGTCTCTGGCAAGGCCAGCTTTTATTCCAATTACCTTGGTGGTTTCCTAGGCCATTCCAGGGGGCAGTTAAGTGTCAACCACATTGTTGTAGGTCTGGGGTCCCATGTAGGCCAGATCGGGTAAGGATGGCAGATTTCCTTCCCTAAAGGAGATTAGTGAACCAGATGGGTTTTTGCAACAGTTGACGCCGTCATGGTCACCATTACTGACATGAGCTTTATATTCCAGGTTAATTTCACTAACTGAACTTAAATTCCCCCAGCTTCCAAGGTAGTATTTGAACACTTGTCTCTATTCAGGTGTCTGGATTATAGCCTCGTACATTATCACTGCTACTGAGATTTTTTTTAGATTGAGTCGGATGGGCCAATATTCACAGGTATTTAGAAGAATGAGAAACCACATTAAAATGTGTAAAAGGCTTTGCGAGCTAAACGGGTGGACAAAGGGGGGAGATCGTTTCCCCTTGGCCCGAGAGTCTAGAACATTGGGCCACAGCGTCAGGATAAGGAATTGGTCGGTTTGGGCTGAGCTGAAGAGAAATTTCTTCATTCAGCGAGTTGCGAAACTCTGGAGTCCTCTACACAATAGGGCTGTGGATGCTCCATCATTGGACATATTCAAGGTGGAGATTGATAGATTCTTGGACGCTAAGACAATGAGGTTTACGGAGCTGGTGCAAGAATGTGATGAGGTAGAGGAGCAGCCATGGTTTTATTGAATGCTGCAACAGATCTATGGAGCCAACTCCTCTGATTTCTTTTTTTCCCCAAATTCTCCCCAATCTCTTGCCATTACCTCAGATCAGTGCCAAATGGTGGCCTTCAAGATGCCTAATTTACAATCTCAAGATGCTCTTGAGGTTGTGACCAACTAATGTTTCATTGATCTCATTCCTACTTGTGTGTCCTTTTTTTTTGTATAAATTGGCTGCATTATTTGGCTGCTGCACAGTAAAAATTGATTTTACTGAAACTCCTTGAAACATACTGAAGGCATGATAAACTCCAATTTCATTTTTGTCCCCTTTTCTCTGTTCCTCGCTCGCTCCTGCTGACACGCTCCTGCTTTCTCTTGCTCTTTCCTCCCTCCTTCGCTGTCTCTCTTTCTTTTTCCCGTTTTCTCTTGTCTTCCTCTCCTCTCACTGAACGACTTTACCTGTCGTTTTGTATTAACGGCATTTGTTTAATAAGTTTGAGAAATATTCAGCTTCTCGTTTACTATACCAGACAAGAGTTGAAACTCGACGAGGATTAGTCTAGATTCTAACTGCTTCCTGTCTAAGACTTTTTTTAAATATAAATTTAGATTACCCAATTATTTTTTCCAATTAAGGGGCAATTTAGTGTAGCCAATCCACCTACTCTGCACATTTTTGGGTTGTGGGGGCGAAACCCACACAGACACGGGGAGAATGTGCAAACTCCACACGGACAGTGACCCAGATCGAACCTGGGACCTCAGCGCCGTGAGGCTGCTGTGCTAACCACTGGGCCACCGTGCTGCCCTATCCTGTCTAAGACTTTACAGAGATTTCAGTAAATGTTTTCAGCGATGACAAATAGGTTGAGTCACTACTTCTAACTCTCAATCTCAAAGCTCCTGAACACGTTTGATACGAACAGTTTCTTATTTTCCGCATTGTATGAGGAAAAGGTTGTTATCACAAGTCTTGTTGGATTGTCTGTCACACAGTCTCTCTGTCTGGTTTCATGCTGTTGTTTATTAACAGTCAGAATATTTTTTCCACTGTACATAATGTACTTATAAAATTGCAGTGTAGCTCCTTTTTTAGTAATTAAATTAATGGTTTTAGATTTGGTATAGATGACAGAGGTTTTGTTTTAATACAGGAACAGGAGGAGGCCATTCAGCCCCTCAGCCATTGAGATCTACCAAGGCTCTATGGGATATGAGGGTTTCCTAGTGGAATTGTGTTTGGAGGGAAACAGGCTATGGTTGAATAATGGAGATCCAAAGGTGGACAGTTATTGTAGTTTTCACTGAGGAAGAAAGATTTATTCATGCCGAGTTTCTCCTTAGGAATTGGAAAGCAATAGGTCCATGAATCCACTTTAGGAATAGGCTTCAGAGAAAGTTCAGACAAGGTTTACAAGAATTGTTCTCGGGATGAGGATAGACTGGAGAAGCTGGAGTTCTCCTCCTTGGAGAAGAAAAGGATGAGAGGATTTCTAATAAAAGTGTTCATAGTTTCTCTCTCTCTCTCTCTCTCTCTATGTGTGTTTCAACAGGATCATCTGTCATCCTTCTAAACTCCAAAGAGCATAGGCTTAATTTAACCTTTCATAATTACACAAATTAAAACCTCAATCCTGTATATGAGAGAAGGTGCATTAAGTACGGGAGATTGAGATGTAATTCATATTTTATGCCGTGACCTTATTTTTGATGAAGTGATGAGACCTGATATCCTTTTGGGAAAACACTCATCATTTACTGATTTGAAGTTTGACCCGTATTTCTGTCAGGCGCAATTGGGGTCAGATTAATAAGTATATTACAGATTGAATTGATGCACTCAGTATTTTATGATCTAGGCCCTGTGAAGGAGAAGCATTTACTTCATAGGCGGGCTGGGGATTTCCAATCAAAGAACTTTACTGAAATTCAACTCCCAACGGGCTAATGAAATGTATTTTCTGTCGGTTCAATTTCTGCAGTTGTAATAATTACTGTCACTTTTCTTCTAGCTGATGGGCCATATCTGCAGATTGTAGAGCAACCCAAACAGGTAAGAGAGAGACAATAGAAACACAAAAACCCCACTGTCTGTGACAGAGATATCAGCAACACGTTTACCCCCCCCCCCCCGCTCCGTATCAGAGAGACATCAGCAACACGTTTACCCCCCGCTCCGTATCACAGTAACATCAGCAACACGTTTACCCCCCGCTCCGTATCAGAGAGACATCAGCAACACGTTTACCCCCCGCTCCGTATCAGAGAGACATCAGCAACACGTTTACCCCCCGCTCTGAATCAGAGAGACATCAGCAACATGTTTACCCGGCTCCGTATCAGAGAGACATCAGCAACACGTTTACCCCCTGCTCCGTATCAGAAACATCAGCAACACGTTTACCCCCCGCTCCGTATCAGAGAGACATCAGCAACACGTTTACCCCCCGCTCCGTATCAGAAACATCAGCAACACGTTTACCCCCCGCTCCGTATCAGAGAGACATCAGCAACACGTTTACCCCCCGCTCCGTATCAGAAACATCAGCAACACGTTTACCCCCCGCTCCGTATCAGAGAGACGTCAGCAACACGTTTACCCCCCGCTCCGTATCAGAGAGACGTCAGCAACACGGTTACCCCCTGCTCCATATCAGAGAGTAAGAAGTCTTACAACACCAGGTTAAAGTCCAACAGGTTTGTTTCAAACACGAGCTTTCGGAGCACGGCTCCTTCTTCAGGTGAATCATGGTGACCATATCAGAGAGACATCAGCAACACGGTTACCCCCCGCTCCGTATCACAGTAACATCAGCAACACGTTTACCCCCCCGCTCCGTATCAGAGAGACGTCAGCAACACGTTTACCCCCCACTCCGTATCAGAAACATCAGCAACACGTTTACCCCCCGCTCCGTATCAGAGAGACGTCAGCAACACGTATACCCCCCGCTCCGTATCAGAGAGACGTCAGCAACACGTTTACCCCCCCGCTCCGTATCAGAAACATCAGCAACACGTTTACCCCGCTCCGTATCAGAGAGACGTCAGCAACACGTTTACCCCCCCCGCTCCGTATCAGAGAGACGTCAGCAACACGTTTACCCCCCCGCTCCGTATCAGAGAGACATCAGCAACATGTTTACCCCCCGCTCCGTATCAGAGAGACGTCAGCAACACGTTTACCCCCCGCTCCGTATCAGAGAGACATCAGCAACACGTTTACCCCCCCCGCTCCGTATCAGAAACATCAGCAACACGTTTACCCCCCCTCACTCCGTATCAGAGAGACGTCAGCAACACGTTTACCCCCCGCTCCGTATCATAGAGACATCAGCAACACGTATACCCCCCGCTCCGTATCAGAGAGACATCAGCAACACGTTTACCCCCCCCCACTCCGTATCAGAGAGACGTCAGCAACACGTTTACCCCCCGCTCCGTATCAGAGAGACATCAGCAACACGTTTACCCCCCCCGCTCCGTATCAGAGAGACGTCAGCAACACGTTTACCCCCCGCTCCGTATCAGAGAGACGTCGGCAACACGTTTACCCCCCGCTCCCTATCAGAAACATCAGCAACACGTTTACCCCCCGCTCCGTATCAGAGAGACGTCAGCAACACGTTTACCCCCCGCTCCCTATCAGAAACATCAGCAACACGTTTACCCCGCTCCGTATCAGAGAGACGTCAGCAACACGTTTACCCGGCTCCGTATCAGAGAGACGTCAGCAACACATTTACCCCCCGCTCCGTATCAGAGAGACATCAGCAACACGGTTACCCCCCCCGCTCCGTATCAGAGAGACGTCAGCAACACGTTTACCCCCCGCTCCGTATCAGAGAGACATCAGCAACACGTTTACCCCCCGCTCCGTATCAGAGAGACATCAGCAACACGTTTACCCCCCCCGCTCCGTATCAGAAACATCAGCAACACGTTTACCCCCCCGCTCCGTATCAGAAACATCAGCAACACGTTTACCCCCCCCCCCGCTCCGTATCAGAGAGACGTCAGCAACACGTTTACCCCCCCCCCGCTCCGTATCAGAGAGACGTCAGCAACACGGTTACCCCCCCCCCGCTCCGTATCAGAGAGACGTCAGCAACACGTTTACCCCCCCGCTCCGTATCAGAAACATCAGCAACACGTTTACCCCCCCCCCCCCCGCTCCGTATCAGAGAGACGTCAGCAACACGGTTACCCCCCCCCCCGCTCCGTATCAGAGAGACGTCAGCAACACGTTTACCCCCCCCGCTCCGTATCAGAGAGACATCAGCAACACGTTTAGCCTCCCGCTCCGTATCAGAGAGACATCAGCAACACGTTTAGCCCCCCGCTCCGTATCAGAGAGACATCAGCAACACGTTTAGCCCCCCGCTCCGTATCAGAGAGACATCAGCAACACGTTTACCCCCCGCTCCGTATCAGAGAGACATCAGCAACACGTTTACCCCCCGCTCCATATCAGAGAGACGTCAGCAACACGTTTACCCCCCACTCCGTATCAGAGAGACGTCAGCAACACGTTTACCCCCCCCGCTCTGTATCAGAGAGACGTCAGCAACACGTTTACCCCCCGCTCCGTATCAGAGAGACGTCAGCAACACGTTTACCCCCCACTCCGTATCAGAGAGACGTCAGCAACACGTTTACCCCCCCCCGCTCCGTATCAGAAACATCAGCAACACGTTTACCCCCCGGCTCCATATCAGAGAGACGTCAGCAACACGTTTACCCGGCTCCGTATCAGAGAGACATCAGCAACACGTTTACCCGGCTCCGTATCAGAGAGACGTCAGCAACACGTTTACCCCCCACTCCGTATCAGAGAGACGTCAGCAACACGTTTACCCCCCCCCGCTCCGTATCAGAGAGACATCAGCAACACGTTTACCCCCCGCTCCGTATCAGAGAGAAGTCAGCAACACGTTTACCCCCCCCCCCCCGCTCCGTATCAGAGAGACGTCAGCAACACGTTTACCCGGCTCCGTATCAGAGAGACGTCAGCAACACGTTTACCCGGCTCCGTATCAGAGAGACATCAGCAACAGAATTTCCCACTGTACATTCTCGGCTCTAAGGAGAACAATCCCAGCTTCTCTGGTCTCTCCACATTCACTGAAGTCCCTCATCTCTGATACCATTCTGGTAAATCTCCTCCTCACCCTCTCCAAGGCCTCGACATCCTTCCCAAAGTGCCCAGAATTGGGCACAGTCTTCCAGCTGGAGTCTAACTAGAGTAAATTGGTATTAAATTCTGAGTTTAAAATCTTTGCACTCAGCTTGGAGAATCCAAAACCAGCTGGTCCTGAGTCCATGATTAGGTACAGATCTGAGAATTGATTTTAACGAAAGCTATACCCTGGTTTAGAGTCTGTTGGATTGATGGATGGATTCCATTGGTTAGTGGGACAGTGATAAGAGGAAAGACATTTTAGATGATCACAGGGAATCAAAGGGCAGTTTGGAAATAAAATGAGTTGCTGGTCAAGTGGGAGTTATAGGAGAGTGGAGCGTGGAAATGTTATTTTTATACAGCATGGTGTGATCGGGAAGGTGTTGCCTGAAAGGCTGATGGAATCAGATTGAATAGGAACTTTCAAAAGGGAATTAGATAAATCCTTGAGGGAGAAATCTTTGGAAGACTGTGGGGAAAGTGTAGGGGGAATGGGAATAATCGGAGAGTGCTGGTCGAGGCTCAATGGGTTCCTGTACTTGGATTCTATTCTGTGCAGTCAAAAACTTTACTTTCAAGGGTAAATAGGTCATTGCTTGACGAATATTAAGATTTATGGCGAAGAGCAAAGAAAGAGGGTTTCGACTTTTGTGCAAATCGTAGCTCACTCAATAAATAACGTTTCCAATCCTGTTCTGTGAGCAGTGGCTGAGGACATCTGCTTGAGGCTAGTCTGGGACCTGGAGGGCAGTTTAGTTGCTCGGGTGGATGTGACTGTAGCTGTTAGATATTCCTTACGGACCAGTGAATCTTACAGCAGCATTCTGAAATTAATTCACAGCCAATCATTGAGAGAAGCTCTGTAGGTTGGTGGCAGCTTACAAATGCCTGGATTTGTATTTTTGGGATAAACGGATCAAAAAAAATCAACAGGAAATGACCAGCTTTCTTCATATTTTTTGAAAAAGCGGCGTATATTTATTCTTGGAATTTCCCCCTCGGCAGAGAATGCCTTTCTCAGATTATTTTGGATTGTACCCATTGATGCCATTGCAGATTCTTGTTAAATCGGATTGATCCAACTGGCAGGCTGTATATTGGGTATAGTCAGTGCTGGAGCGATTGCAGTGGTTTCACTGTCACTTATGGCGTTTTCAGATTGGTGATGTTGTTTCCTGTGCGGCATTGACACTGTTATTTCATTGTTTCTGTCGCATGTGTTTGGTCAGATTGGTGAAAATGCCCAGAGATTCTAAAGAAGGGGCATTGATAGATGAAACAGATTGCTATTCATAAACTTTTTCTAAACAATTTATTTTCTTTTATAAGCTTATATGATTCGAAGGCAAGCCAGGTCTGTTTGAACAGTAACAACCACAAGATAAACCACAAGTCCTTGATATTAACTTAGCAATGTCAGTAAATGACAGTTTTCTAGATGTTGGGTTTGTAATTCTGGCAAATATTCACAATAGGAAGGAAGTCGGCGTATGAAATAAATGTCAGCCCTGAAATGTGTACGTATGCATCCCCAAATGATGATTATCTCAGTCCATTTAAGCTTCCTCTTCACCCTATTACATAGTGTTCAGCAGAGAAACACAGCCCAATGCTTCATGCTGACATAGATTCCCTACACAAACCCTTCCAATCCAACCTCACCTCCCATGTTCACATATCCATGCAAATATGCTGAGTAAGTGAGGTTCCCCGCTGTTAAATGAATTTGTAATTAAGAGTAAATCTGAAATCTAATATTTGCAGCAAGAAATATCTGATAAATGTAACCCTTGCCCAGCTGTAATGAGACAAATGTTACTGCGAGAAGAGTGACGTTTTGTTGAGGGTTAACTGAATCAGTCAATGTGCTACTTTATCGAATCATGTTTCAAACCTGGTTCATCCTTGAGAATTAATTTTTAATTTGTAATGTCGAATCACGACACTTATTGGGGATTTTTCCCTGCCTTCAGAGGCAACCTGACTTTAAATGTATCAAAGCCTGTCTCTGAAACCATCAGCTGCTGTAGCCTGCCATTATCAATAAGAGGAACAGTGTCCCCATGGTAACGGCAGCTGGTGGGACAAGTTGTTGAGATTCTTTTTTAAAATAAATGGGATCCCATGAATGCAGCATTGAGTACAAAAGCGGGGAGCTACGCTAAACCTTTGTTCAACATTGGTTAGGCCTCACCTGGAGCTGCATCTGCATTTTTGGATAGAGTGTTAAGGAAAAGGCGCAGAGAAGATTTCTCTGAATGGTCCCAGGGATGGGGGATTTGGCTTTGTAAGATTATTCCCCTTGGAGCCGGGGCAGTTAAAGGATATTCGGAATCATGAAGAGTTTTGATAAAATCAGGAGAAACTGCCTCGGGTGGCAAAGGACACGGGTGTAAGATAGCTGGTGATGTTCCAGGGGGAAATTTAGTTTCTTTTAAAGCAGCAAGTTCTGATCTGGAATATGCTGCCTGAAAGCTGGAATTTGCAAGGCTATGGGGAAATGGCAGCAGCAAGTGGGGCTAATTAAAAGCTCGCTCAAAAAGCCAGAATGAATTTCATAGAATTAACGAATGGTTACAGCACAGAAAGAGGCCATTTGGCCCATTATTTTTGTGCTGACTCTCTGCAAGAACAACTGACTGACTCCTGCTCCCCTGCCCTTTCCCCATAAGCCTGGCAATAATTTTCCCTTCAGTCCTTTATCCAGTTGAGTTTTGAAGGCCTTATTTGAAGTTGCCTCCACTATCCCCTTGGGTAGAACATTCCAGATTCCAACCACTCGCTGCCTCAATAAATCTTTTTCCTGATGTTTGTTTATTTGCCAATCACCTTAAATCTGTGACCTCTGGCTCTTGCCCCTTCCACCAATGGGAACAGTTTCTCCCCGTCTACTACTCCGTCCAGACGCCCTCATGATTTTGAACAACTGTAACAAATCTCTTCTCAATCTTCTCTTCCCCAAGGAAAACACCGGGAGCTTCTCTAATCTGTCCATGAAATTGAAACCCCTGATCCCCGGAACCATTTTGTACGCCTTTTCTGCACCCTCTTTTCTTTTTTTGTTTAAAGGTTTATTGTTTCTGATTGAGTTGAATTATTCTTGTACACATCGGTGCTCACAATCCAATCTGATTTATCTTTGTAGAGGGGTTTCCGCTTCCGTTACGGATGTGAGGGTCCATCACATGGAGGGTTACCTGGTGCCTCGAGCGAGAAAAACAAGAAAACCTACCCGACTATTAAGGTCATTGCTTCAATATTAAAACTACTTTTCTTTTCCACATGAATTGTAAAGATCTTGTTGAACGAGTCTGATCACTTCCATTCTTCCCCCGATACCTCAGTTCAAGGTGTTTATAAAAAACCTAACCTTTTACACTTTCGGATCTGTGCAGGGAAAAATCATCAGAGCAAAGTATCACCGGTTAATGTTTTCAAGCATGGCTCGAGACTGAAATAAAATTTCAGGGTATTTCTGTGGATTTTTGCCTGTTCAGCAAATGAGTTGGCAGATGGTGGGTGGAATTCTGACTGTAGAATTTATATTTAGAACATATTCAAATATTTGCTTGATTAGATATTTGTGTGGGCATGGGGCATTGGTGAATAAACTCGACACAGGAAATAGCTTAATTCTGTAAGCAGGAAATTTACCTCTGCCGTAAATGCTAATATTTTAACATCGAGACCGGTGGCGGCAGGAGATGGCTAAAAATCTATGGATTTATTTGCTGTAGAATTTTACCTGCCTTGCATGTCTTCAACAGAAAGCTGGGATTTTGTTGTTGAAAAAGAAACCAAGACGATTGGTTTTTTTTAACGCATTTTATTCAAGCTTGTATCAAAGTAGGTTACAGCAAATAAACATCCCGGGAACATTCTTCCCAACAATCAACTAGACAGTTTGTACAGATTTTTCTCCTTCCCCCCCCCCCCCCCCCTCCTCCTCCTCCTCCTCCCCATCACCCACACCCCCGTGACGAACAGCTCCTCAAACACGGTCACGAACATCCCCCACCTTTTCTCAAACTTCCCTGCTGAGTCCCTTAACTCATACTTTATCTTCTCTAACCTCAGGAAGTCGTACAGGTCACCCAACCATGCTGCTACCCCCGGTGGCGATGCCGACCGACACTCCAGCAACATTCGTCGCCGTGCAATCAGAGAGGCGAAGGCCAAGACATCGGCCTTCCTCCTCTCCATGAGCTCCGGCTTCTCTGAAACCCCATATTTTGCCACCAAAGGGTCCGGATCCACTCCCTCCTCCACTATCCTGGCTAAGACCGTGAACACTCCCGTCTAGAACCTTCCCAATTTTTCACAACCCTGAAACATGTGCGCATGATTCGCTGGCCCCCGCCCACACCTCCCACACTCATCTGCTACCCCCTGAAAGAACCCACTCGTTCTCGCCCAAGTCATTTGCACCCTGTGCACCACCTTAAACTGTATCAGGCTCATCCTTGCACAAGAGGAGGTTCTATTTACCCTACGCAGTGCCTCACTCCATGTTCCCCAATTGATCTCCATTCCCAACTCCGCTTCCCATTTCTCCTTGATCTTCACCACCTGCTCGGCTCCCTGCTCCCCCAGCCATTTATATATATCCCCAATTCTTCCCTCCCCTTCCACATCTGGAAGCAGCAGTCGCTCCAGCAGGGTGCATCCCCATCCCAGCAATCTAGGGAACCCCTTCCAGACCTTTCGTGCAAAGTCCCTAACCTGTAGATACCTGAACTCACTACCCCTCGCAGCTCTACCCTCTCCCTTAGTTCCTCCAGATTGGCGAACCCTTCCTCAAAATACATATACCTCACCTTGACCAGCCCCACTTCCCTCCACCTCCTGTATACACTATCCATCCCTCCCTCCCCCCCCGGCTCAAACCCATGATTCTCACACAACGGCGTTAGCACCGACATCCCTTCCACCCTAAAATGCCTCCTTAGCTGATTCCATATCTTCACCGTGAACTGCACCACTGGGCTCCCTGAATACCAAGACTATTGTGACCACTTAGCCCATCTTAAATCTCTTCTGAACAAAAGGAATATCTCTCTGATTTAAAGTATGGAGCTCAAATCAGTTCAACTTCTGGCTTCTGTTATTTAATCAAATATAGAGTTGAAAATGGGAAGCTAAAATAGGAACAAAACTAGTGCTGAAATTTAAATGCTAAAATATCAATGCCGGCGGAAACAGAAATCCCAAGAGGGAACTGTCATCATTGTGTGGTTCCTCTAACCTGTTCTGTTCTGCATTGCACCTCATCTCAAGACAGAATCAGTGACCAGTGATTTGTAACAACTCGTTTTTACACAGCATCTTTAATGTCGTAAGACTCTATCTGAATTCAAATGATTTTATTTGCCTGGAGGTTGGTTCTCAGCTTGTCTCACCTCCAAATAATTCCTGGTGCCTTTCCAAGACTCTGCTTTTGAACTCCATTCTCACCTTGTAGTGACGGAGACTGTGTTCGATTCGTGCAAATGACCTAATTCCATTCAGTGACCTCTGACATCTGTGAAGTCTCCAAAAACGTATTTCCATTTAGAAAAGAGAAGGCTGAGGGATCTTTAAAATAATGAAGGGGTTCAGTAGGATAAACATAAAGAAGAACATTTGGGGCAGCACGGTAGCACAAGTGGATAGCATTGTGGCTTCACTGCGCCAGGGTCCCAGGTTCGATTCCCCACTGGGTCACTACCTGTGTGGAGTCTGCACGTTCTCCCCGTGTTTGCGTGGGTTTCCTCCGGGTGCTCCGGTTTCCTCCCACAAATCCAAAGGTGTGCAGATTAGGTGGACTGGCCTAGTTAAATTGCCCTTAGTGACCAAAAAAGGTTAGTAGTTGCTATTGGGTTACAGGGATAGGGTGGAAGTGAGGCCTTAAATGGGTCGGGGCAGACTTGATGGGCCGAATGGCCTCGTTCTGCACTGTATGTTCTATGTTCTATGTAAGATGCAGTAGTAATCTTTATTATTGTCACAAGTAAGGGCAGCACGGTAGCGCAGTGGTTAGCACTGCTGCCTCACGGGCGCTGAGGTCCCAGATTTGATCCCGGCTCTGGGTCACCGTCTGTGTGGAGTTTGCACATTCTCCCTGTGCCTTCGTGGGTTTTGCCCCCACAACCCAAAGATGTGCAGAGTAGGTGGATTGGCCACGCTAAATTGCCCCTTAATTGGAAAATATGATTTGGGTACTCTAAATTTATTTTTTTTTAATTAAAGAAAAAAGGCAACGGGGCGATCACCAGAGCCCTCAGGCTCATACCCATACAAGACTGTTCCTCTAACCTGACCCAATCTTCTCCCTCCCACCATCGCCTCACCTTCTCCACGTTCACTGACCAATAATAACGCAACAGATTTGGGAGCGCCAGCGTGCCACCCCATCTCTGCCGGGAGCGCCAGCGTGCCACCCCATTTCTGCCGGGAGCACCAGCGTGCCATCCCATCTCTGCTGGGAGCGCCACCCCATCTCTGCCGGGAGCGCCAGCGTGCCACCCCATCTCTGCTGGGAGCGCCACCCCATCTCTGCCGGGAGCGCCAGCGTGCCACCCCATCTCTGCTGGGAGCGCCACCCCATCTCTGCCAGGAGTGCCACCCTATCTCTGCCAGGAGTGCCACCCCATCTCTGCCGGGAGCGCCACCCCATCTCTGCCAGGAGCTCCAGCCCGCCACCCCATCTCTGCCAGGAGCGCCAGCCCGTCACCCCATCTCTGCCAGGAGCGCCAGCCCGTCACCCCATCTCTGCCAGGAGCGCCACCCCATCTCTGCCGGGAGCGCCACCCCATCTCTGCCGGGAGTGCTAGCCCGCCACCCCATCTCTGCCAGGAGCGCCAGCCCGTCACCCCATTTCTGCCAGGAGCGCCAGCCCATCACCCCATCTCTGCCAGGAGCGCCAGCCCGTCACCCCATTTCTGCCAGGAGCGCCAGCCCGTCACCCCATCTCTGCCAGGAGCGCCAGCCCGTCACCCCATCTCTGCCAGGAGCGCCAGCGTGCCACCCCATCTCTGCTGGGAGCGCCACCCCATCTCTGCCGGGAGCGCCAGCGTGCCACCCCATCTCTGCTGGGAGCGCCACCCCATCTCTGCCAGGAGTGCCACCCCATCTCTGCCAGGAGTGCCACCCCATCTCTGCCGGGAGCGCCACCCCATCTCTGCCAGGAGCTCCAGCCCGCCACCCCATCTCTGCCAGGAGCGCCAGCCCGTCACCCCATCTCTGCCAGGAGCGCCAGCCCGTCACCCCATCTCTGCCAGGAGCGCCACCCCATCTCTGCCGGGAGCGCCACCCCATCTCTGCCGGGAGTGCTAGCCCGCCACCCCATCTCTGCCAGGAGCGCCAGCCCGTCACCCCATTTCTGCCAGGAGCGCCAGCCCATCACCCCATCTCTGCCAGGAGCGCCAGCCCGTCACCCCATTTCTGCCAGGAGCGCCAGCCCGTCACCCCATCTCTGCCAGGAGCGCCAGCCCGTCACCCCATCTCTGCCAGGAGCGCCAGCCCGCCACCCCATCTCTGCCGGGAGCGCTAGCCCGTCACCCCATCTCTGCCGGGAGCGCTAGCCCGTCACCCCATCTCTGCCGGGAGCGCCAGCACTCCACCCCATCTCTGCCGGGAGCGCCAGCACGCCACCCCACCTCTGCCGGGAGCGCCAGCCCGTCACCCCATCTCTGCCGGGAGCGCCACCCCATCTCTGCCGGGAGTGCTAGCCCGCCACCCCATCTCTGCCTTTGAGACAAAGCCCTCTTCCCACTCGGCACCTTCCCCATTCCACACAAAATCCGAGATTAGCGCATCCACCTTCTGAAAAAAGTCCTTGGGGAGAGAAATCGGGAGGGACTGAAACACAAACGAGAACCTTGGCAGCGCGTTCATCTTCACCACCTGCACCCTCCCTGCCAATGTCAGGTGCAGCCTATCCCACCTTTTAAGGTCCCCCTTTGATCTCCTCCACCAACCCTGTCAGATTCTACCTGTGCGTTGTGGCTCACTCGTGCGTTACCTGGATCCCTGGGTACCGAAAGCGCTCCCCTGCCACGGTAAAAGGCAGGGCCTCAGGTTCACACACAATACTGATGAAGGTTGGTGAATGCTATGGCGGGGGCAGGGGAGTGAATTGGCATGATGCAGTCAGGGAAGGCGCTGGGCCAGTTGGATTTCTGGCAGAATTTTATAAGCAGTTCACGGCGGCTTATTCCTCACTTTTCCCTACATTCAATTTCTAACCAGAAAAAGCCCCAAGCCTCTCCAGTAGGCCCATGATTCTGCCCATGCTTTCCAACAGGTTCGACATGAACAACAGCAGGCCATCGGCATACAACGACACCCAGTGCTCCCTGCCACCCCTCACAAACCCCTGCCAGTCAACCGAGGCCCAAAGTGCCATCATCAAGGCCAACGCTAACAACAGCAGCGACAGCAGGCATCCCTGCATCGTCCCCCTGTACAACCCAAAATACCCCGAGTTTGTCTCATTCGTTCGCACACTTGCTATGGGGGATACATACAACAACCGAATCCACACCTCAAACCCCAGCCCAAACCCAAACCTCCCCAGAATCTCAAACGGATACCGCCACACACTACCCGGTCAACAGCCTTCTCTACTTCACCTCTAGCACCCGCTCCCCTACGGGGCCATAGTTACATTCAGAAACCTCCTAATGTTACTGGAGAGCTGCCTCCCCTTCACAAAGCCCGCTTGGTCCTCCGAAACTACCTCCTGCACACACCCCTTCAACCTTCTTGCCAATCCCTTTGCCAGTACTTTCACGGCCGTATCAAGCAGCGAGAGGGGCCAATAGGACCCTCGCTCCAATGGATCCTTCCCCTTTTTCGGAATGGCTTAAATCAACGCCTATGCCAGCGTAGCTGGCAACTCCCCCTTCTCCACCGCCTCATTAAACATTCACAAAGCGGAGGGGGGGCAACTCCCCCTTCTCCACCATCTCATTAAACATTCCCAAAGGGGGGGGGGCAACTCCCCCTTCTCCACCGCCTCATTAAACATTCCCAAAGGGGGGGGCAACTCCCCCTTCTCCACCACCTCATTAAACATTCCCAAAGGGGGGGGGCAACTCCCCCTTCTCCACCGCCTCATTAAACATGCCCAAAGGGGGGGGCAACTCCCCCTTCACCACCGTCTCATTAAACATTCCCAAAGGGGGGGGGCAACTCCCCCTTCTCCACCGCCTCATTAAACATGCCCAATGGGGGGGGGGGGGCGCAACTCCGTCATGAACTGCTTATAAAATTCTGCCGGAAATCCAACTGGCCCCGGCGCCTTGCCCGACTGCATTCTGCCAATTCACTCCACCACCTCCTTTAGCCCTAACGGCTCCTCCAGTGCCTGCCTCTTCCCCTCCTCCAGCTCCGGCAAGTCCAGCCTATCCGAACCCCCCAGCTCAGCCCTATACAGCACCTTGAAAACGTCTTGAACACCTCATTTGTCCTCTCTGGATCCCCCAGGATTGTCACCTCCAGTCAATCTGCATGGATACCACTTTCTCCACCACCTGGATTGTCACTCCCGGCACCTCCAGGCTCTTCCCCATCCATTCCAGAGTCCCGCAAAGAGTTGTCACTACCCCCCCCCCCCCCATCACCCTTGACCAGTCACTGTCCATTTCTTTATGCTGCTGCCGAAATTCGTCCTTAATGAAGCTCATCAACATCCTCCAGTGGCAGCTTTCCAGTCAATGGCGGCTCTTCCCCCGCCGCCATTTTTATAATTGATCCTGCGCCACGCATCTCCTCCAACTCTTTAGCCAAGACTCTCACTGCCTTCTGTCGAGTTTGGCAACCCATAGACACGCCCATCCAGGGAGAACATATCTCCCTCCATTCTCCGCATAACCTTTCCACAGAAATTCCCCAAAGTCCGGGTGAAAGGGGCCAAAACCAACGCCTTCAAGCAGCAGTTGCCCTGTGTGCGACCACTCACTCCATGGCCGCCACCAGAAGCCCGGTTTCCTGACTTCTGACGGAACCTTGACTCTGAAGATTGACTGTAAAGAGGTTATTTTTAAAAGTGGAACATCTTCCATGTTTAAATGAATCTGTACACTAACAATCCAGGGTGTTGCTGAATTTTTGCCAATAAGATGACAGAGTAATGGAGAATAAATTGTGAGCAATAGATCACTCAGTTGCAATGGTGCCAAGTTATATTAACAATATGGAACCTGTGCTAATAACCTATTGATTTTCATGTTGCTAGTTTAAAAATTCATTTAAACGTATCAGTGGCCAAAAGGTCTGCTGTTTTTTTCTCATCATATAACTAATGTGTATGAAAGTATATACTGGGCAAGATTTAACTCGCTCACAGTCCCCTTCACTTAGTGTTAAAATGACCCGTTATTTAGAAATTGTTTTTTAAAATTATTTTCTTTGATGAAGAAATGAAGGAGTGAAAAAGATGAAGCAGGCTGGGATTTATTTTAAATCCCTCCAGGGTTACTATGGGAACTGAGTCCAATCCTGAACCCTTCAACGCAAAGCTGTTTGCTTTGTTTGAATGGTTGAAAAATCAGTAATAAAGGGGCAGTAAGTCCAGTGGTGGCACAGTGGTTAGTACTGCTGCCTCACAGCTCCGGTCTTGGGTGACTTTCTGTGTGGAGGTAGCACAGTGGTTAGCACTATGGCTTCACAGCTCCAAGATCCCAGGTTCGATTCCCGGCTTGGGTCACTGTCTATGCGGAGTCTGCACGTTCTCCCCGTGCCTGCGTGGGTTTCCTCCGGGTGCTCCGGTTTCCCCCCACAAGTCCGGAAAGACGTGCTGTTAGGTGAATTGGACATTCTGAATTCTCCCTCCGTGCACCCAAACAGGCGCCGGAGTGTGGTAACTAGGGGCTTTTCACAGTAACTTCATTGCAGTGTTAATGTAAGCCTACTTGTGACAATAATAAAGATTATTAACAATAATAATTGCTTATTGTCACGAGTAGGCTTCAATGAAGTTACTGTGAAAAGCCCCTAGTCGCCACATTCCGGCGCCTGTTCGGGGAGGCTGGTACTGGAATTGAACCGTGCTGCTGGCCTTGTTCTGCATTACAAGCCAGCTGTTTAGCTCACTATGCTAAACCAGCCCCTGACAGATTATTATTATACGTTTGCACTTTCTCCCCGTGTCAGCGTGGGTTTCCACCGTGTACTCTGGTTTCCTCCCACAATGCAAAGATGTGCAGGTTAGGTAGATGTGCAGTGGATGACACAGATAACATGCCAGCGACTGATAGAAATGAGGCTATGGCAAGTGAGGACCTTGAGATGATTGCTATCACTAAGGAGGTTGTGATGGGCAAGCTAATGGGGCTAAAGGTAGACAAGTCTCCTGGCCCTGATGGAATGCATCCCAGAGTGCTAAAAGAGATGGCTAGGGAAATTGCAAATGCACTAGTGATAATTTACCAAAATTTACTAGACTCTGGGGTGGTCCCGGCGGATTGGAAATTGGCAAACGTGACACCACTGTTTAAAAAAAGAGGTAGGCAAAAAGCAGGTAATTATAGGCTAGTTAGCTTAACTTCGGTGGTAGAGAAGATGCTGGAATCTATCATCAAGGAAGAAATAGCAAGGCATCTGGATGGAAATTGTCCCATTGGGCAGACATAGCATGGGTTCATAAAGGGCAGGTTGTGCCTAACAAATTTAGTGGAATTTTTTGAGGACATTACCAGTGCAGTAGCTAACCAATGGATGTGGTATATCTGGATTTCCAGAAAGTCTTTGACAAGGTGCCACACAAAAGGTTGCTGCATAAGATAAAGATGCATGGCGTTAAGGGTAAAGTAGTAGCATGGATAGAGGATTGGTTAATTAATAGAAAGCAAAGAGTGGAGTTAATGGGTGTTTCTCTGGTTGGCAATCAGTAGCTAGTGGTGTTCCTCAGGGATCAGTGTTGGGCCCACAATTGTTCACAATTTACATAGATGATTTGGAGTTGGGGACCAAGGGCAATGTGTCCAAGTTTGCAGACGTCGCTAAGAAGAGTGGTAAAGCGAAAAGTGCAGAGGATACTGGAAGTCTGCAAGGGATTTGGATAGGTTAAGTGAATGGGCTAGGGTCTGGCAGATGGAATACAATGTTGACAAATATGAGGTTATCCATTTTGGTAGGAGTAACAGCAAACGGGATTATGATTTAAAAGATAAAATATTAAAACATGCTGCTGTGCAGAGAGACTTGGGTGTGCTAGTGCATGTGTCTCAAAAAGTTGGTTTACAGGTGCAACAGGTGATGAAGAAGGCAAATGCAATTTTGTCCTTCATTGCTAGAGGGCTAGAGTTTAAGACGAGGGAGGTTATGCTGCAATTGTATAAGGTGTTAGTGAGGCCACACCTGGAGTATTGTGTTCAGTTTTGGTCTCCTTACCTGAGAAAGGACGTACTGGCGCTGGAGTGTGTGCAGAGGAGATTCACTAGGATAATCCCAGAGCTGAAGGGCTTGGATGACGAGGAGAGGTTGAGTAGACTGGGACTGTACTTGTTGGAATTTAGAAGGATGAGGGGGGATCTTATAGAAACATATAAAATTATGAAGGGAATAGATAGGATAGATGCGGGAGGTTGTTTCCACTGGCGGGTGAAAGCAGAACTAGGGGACATAGCCTCAAAATAAGGGGAAGTAAATTTAGGACTGAGTTGAGGAGGAACTTCTTCACCCAAAGGGTTGTGAATCTATGGAATTCCTTGCCCAGTGAAGCAGTTGAGGCTCCTTCATTACATGTTTTTAAGGTAAAGATAGATAGTTTTTTGAAGAATAAAGGGATTAAGGGTTATGGTGTTCGGGCCGGAAAGTGGAGCTGAGTCCACAAAAGATCAGCCATGATCTCATTGAATGGCAGAGCAGGCTCGAGGGGCCAGATGGCTGACTCCTGCTCCTAGTTCTTATGTTCTTATTGGCCATGATCACTGCGCAGGGTTACGAGGGATGGGGGGGGGGGGGGGGGGGGGGGGCAGGGGGCCGAGGTAAAGTGCTCTTTCAGACAGTCAGTCCAGACTCAATGGGCCGTATGGCCTCCTTTCTGCACTGTAGGGATTCTATGAAATGTGGTTCATGTTAATTAATTAAATTGAAGAACTTGGGTATAACTAGATCAGGGGTGGGCAAACTTTTCCGTGCAAGGGCCACATTCAGAAATTCACAATTTTAAAGGACCGCATAGTATATTAAGTAAAATAATTAATATTTTAAATAGCCAAAATAAAAGGTCTTTAAAAAAAAAAGCACATTTATTTGAAAAACAAAGTAACTCAGTAAGTAACAAAACAATGTCAATGAGAATGATGCATCTGACTGCAGTCATTTACCAGTTTGTTGAAATCAGGTGTCAAGTTGCTTGTGCTGATCCTTAACACTGACAGAAGCACAGCCGAGCCGAGTCAACGATAAAAACGCGCGTAGTGGGGTGGATGAGTGGGGCTGCCTTATTGGTCGGTTTAGTTGGGTGTGCGACCAATAGGAGTCCAGGTTACAAACAATAATAAGGCTTATTGTTTGTAACCTGGACTCCTATTGGTCGCACACCCAACTAAACCGACCAATGAGACAGCCCCACTCATCCACCCCACTACGCGCGTTTTTATGCGGCCCGCCAATGAGGTGCCCGGAATCATAACCGCCATTTTTGAAAAGCCGCCGAAGTAAATGCGCTTATTCAATAAGCGCATTTACTTCAGCGGCTTTTCCCCGGCGGCTTTTCAAAAATGCCGGTTATGATTCCGGGCACCGGGGCAGCACGGTGGCACAGTGGTTAGCATTGCTGCCTACGGCACTGAGGACCTGGGTTCGAATCCCGGCCCTGGGTCACTGTCTGTGAGGAGTTTGCACATTCTCCCCGTGTCTGCGTGGGTTTCGCCCCCACAACCCAAAGATGTGCAGAGTAGGTGGATTGGCCACGTTAAATTGCCCTTAATTGGAAAAAATAATTGGGTACTCTAAATTTTTTTATTTTTTTTTAATGATTCCGGGCTCCTTATTGGCGGGCCGCATAAAAACCTTTGTCGGGCCGTAGTTTGCCCACCTCTGAACTAGATACAGCTCGGGTATGGAGGCTGAATGACCTTTTGTGCTGTTATTTCTCTGATATTCCAGTACTGTGCTGTCAGTTTCTGTCATCTTAACACAGCCACTTTAGAAAATTATTCCCATGTTTTGTATGGCTGAAGGTGACAAAAAAGTGATACACAATGGCAGAGTTGATTGTGGTGCTGTTCTAAGAGCAATGGGTTGTTGTTAATGTTGGGGAAATCCCTGGTATTTCCGAGATGCGTAACAGGCCATGTGGCAGTAAACATCCAAATGTATCTTTGGTTCCTCTTCAGGGAACTGCATGTGACTCAGGAGCTGCATCATTTTCACAGTCAGGAATATTCTGCCAACGACATGTGGTTGGCTGTGTTGAAAATTGGGAAATTCCCCTTGTGTCACCAGAGAAACTTCACTTAACATGTTGTGAATTTCTGAATGGGTGATGTTGATTTTGGATGTGGCCTATGTTAAATTACCCCATCATAAAGGTAGATTGGGACAGAAAAGAGAATTATTCAGTAATTCATGAGCAGTACTGAGGCACACAGATTTAAAGACATTTCTTCCTCCTTTTTGGATGAGACATTAAATCAAAGCCCCAACTTGCCTCATCGGATGAAGGTAGAAGACCCAAACACAGAATCTGAGGCTTAGAGAATACCCCTGTTGTCGTGGACAGTGCCACTCCCCCACAACCCCTTCATCGACACCACCTAAACCTCATAATCAGCTACTTCCCATATTGGTGGATTTTGCAGCCTACACAAGTGGTTACACTTGTGCACACTTGCCGGCTATGTGGCTTCCTTTCGTCTACAATATTATGAGGGGCATGGATAGAGTGGATGGGCAGGCACTCTTTCCCAGGGTGGAGGGGTCAGTCACCAGGGGGCATAGGTTTAAGGTCCGTGGGGCAAAGTTTAGAGGAGATGTGTGAGGCAGGTTATTTACACAGGGTGGTGAGTGCCTGGAACACGTTGCCAGGGGAGGCTGTGGAAGCAGATACATTAACGGCCTTCAAAAGGCATCTTGACAAACACATGGATAGGATGGATATAGAGGGATACGGCACAAGGAAGGGCTGAGGGTTTTGGCCAATGTTGGTATCATGACCAGTACAGGCTTGGAGGGCCGAAGGGCCTGTTCCTGTGCTGTATTGTTCTTTGTTCAAGTGGTAATTAATTTGTGAAGTGCTTTTAGCTATTTTGAAGATGTGTTTTGGAGCTGCAGTTCCAGCCCTGTGTTTCCTGAAGATGAAACTCCTACTCCTGGAGATCACTGATTGAACGGTTCAGCCGAGCAGTTTGCCCAGTCCTTGGAACACACACTGAAATCCTCCAAGGGCCAAGTTTCATTGCATCGCCGCTTAAACAGTTTCTTGGGGACATATCACAGACCACGTGCAACTACTCAGAGCTCCCCAGCTTTACTGTTACTGAAGGGGAAGCTGAGAACGATCTTTGATCTACTCTTACTGAAGGAGACGTCCGCGATAGCAGAACGCAATCAGCAGTCGCAGATCCTGAGAAGATGCTTGTTTAAACAAGGAGAGTGAGAGTTGGTTCATAGAATTTACAGTGCAGAAGGAGGCCATTCGGCCCATCGAGTCTGCACCGGCTCTTAGAAAGAGCACCCTACCCAAGGTTAACACCTCCATCCTATCCCCATAACCCAGTAACCCCACCCAACACTAAGGGCAATTTTGGACACTAAGGGCAATTTATCATGGCCAATCCACCTAACCTGCACATCTTTGGACTGTGGGAGGAAACCGGAGCACCCGGAGGAAACCCACGCAGACACGGGGAGGATGTGCAGACTCTGCACAGACAGTGACCCAAGCCGGAATCGAACCTGGGACCCTGGAGCTGTGAAGCGATTGTGCTATCCACAATGCTACTGTGCTGCCCAATTCGCAGCTGTACGACCAGCGAGAAGTCCAACTGTATTGGCTCAGAATGGCTCAATCTCCCAAACAGCACAAATGGGGGATGTGGAGACGACACACAGACCGGCTGCTATCTCCACGTAACGATGTGTCGGTGCCATGTCTGACAGAATTACCTCAAGTGGAAACACCACCCACTCAGCCAGATGGTGTGAATGTGACCCCCTGGTCAATCCGCTGAAGCAGAGATTGCTGAAGAATCTCCTGCTGCTACTAGATTCCTTCTGAAACACCTTCCAGGGTAGAGACATCCATAGAAGACCCAGAGAGGACCTCTAAGGTTAAGAATGACCAAATCCAGGACAGCATGGTGGCGCAGTGGTTAGCACTGCTGCCTCACGGTGCCACGGTCCCAGATTCGATCCGGCTCTGGGTCACTGTCCATGTGGAGTTTGCACAATCTCCGTGTGGTGTTTGCATGGGTCTCACCCCCACAATCTAAAGATGTGCAGGATAGGTGGATTGGACATGCTAAATTGCCTCTTAATTGGAAAAAAATTAATTGGGTACTCTAAATTTATTTTTTTTTAAAGAAAAAGAATGACCAAATCTCTGAAGTGTGCAGTCAGCCACTGCAGAATAGATACCCACCAGATCGTCTGTCACATTAACTATTATTACTGTGTAATAATTTAATGCCCGTCCTTGTTAATATGTGTAAATGGCTACGGAAAAATACAATGGTTATTTGTTGTGGTAGACCTTCAAAGTCGGGGCAGGATATGTTCTATTATGTGGGTTGTCATAAGAACTCGGAGGAGTCGGCCATCTGGCCCCTCGAGCCTGCTCTGCCATTCAATAAGATCACGGCTGATCTTTTTGTGGACTCAGCTCCATTTACCCGCCCGCTCACAATAACCCTTAATTCCTTTACTGTTCAAAAATCTTATCTATCTTTGCCTTAAAAACATGCTTCTAGGTAGCCTCACCTGCTTCACTGGGGAGTGAATGCCACAGATTTACAACCCTTTGGGTAAAGAAGTTTCTCCTCAACTCAGTCCTAAATCTGCTCCCCCTTATTTTGATGCTATGCCCCCCCCCCCCCAACCCCACTTTTTGCCGGTGTTGTGCTGTTGTACGGTGCCTTTAAGAGTTGAGTCGCGTGGTAGTCCATGATGTCATTGTGGACTTCGAGTCAGTCTCGACGCAGCCTTTGCCCAGTTAAAAAGCAACTAATGAACCTCTGTTAATTATTGCGTTCAACCCATGTGCTTCAGTATTTCCATTCTGTTATCCTGCAGGTACAACAGAACATAATCCTTTCAAATATTTTCCAAATCTTCACCTGCTGAATAATAAAGATTTAAAAAAAGGGAAATCGCTTAATATTTTTATGCGGGCAATGATCTTCCTGAGTCTGACTATGTAAATGAGCTTAAATGTCAGGACCGAGATTGATTAATCGACTGATAATTCAGTTCCTTGACCCCCCGTGCCTCTCTGCACGTGTAATCTCCGATCAGCATCCATAGCAGCTTCTAACGATGCCTTATTGTCATAAATCTGCAGAGCTTGACCATTTGGCCCACCCTAGTCCCTGACAGGTTTTGCGCGTCACACATTGCATAACAATGGGACTAGTGCATTTATTTAATAATTGACAAAAATAATTTTTGCGGTTTGCTGAAAACTGTACAAGTGAGGCATAAACTGAGTGCGAGTTCGATCTTTTTAAGTCACACTGTGGCTGGTTTTTTAACAGAGAAAATTTGGAAATATAGCACACCACCATTTCAGTGACCGTATTGTACAGGCACATTATATATCACATTACCTGATCTTGGCGAATGGTGCAGCCTACTTGATGGGCCACCTAACCTCGTCCAATTCCTCTTATTCCTTATGACCCTATCTGATTGGCTTCAATATCCTGCGAATATAAATCAACATTTCACTGTCAGTGGAATAATGCTAACTGTTCGAAAAATGAGAAGCAGGAGGAGGCCATTCAACCCCTCTGTTCTGTTCCTTGGTGATCTATATCTTAGCTCCATCTACTTGGTTCCATAACCTCTGTGCCCTTACACCCAACCAAATGTCAATCTCAGGCTTGAACTTTCTGATTCACCCCCAGATTCAACAGCTGTTGTTGGGGGCGAGTATCAAAAACTGTTTGATAACACTGCTGTGAAGCACTTTATTTAATATTTTTATGGTGCTATCGAAATGCAGGTTGCCTTTAGTGACCCTTGAAAGATCATCCTGGTTATCTTGGAGGTTACAGAGTGACAGTCAGGAACGGCGGGTTTGCAAACAGTGAGTTGGCGAAGTTTGAGTGTTTCCAACTGCCTCACTGAACGACTGGTCTAAACAAAACAAACCAACTTGTTAACTAGATGTGAAGCTGACCACTATCCATTTCACACATCAGCAACACTTTAGTGATGTAGTGACTGCTTTTTGTGTCCATTAAGATATTGGAAATGGAAAATGGGCAATGATTTTACCCACTTGCGGTCAGACATTGAGCATCTATCCGAGCTGGAAACCCGCCCGAGAGAAGTTCAACTGTTCATTTTGTGAAACTTGAGCAATGCAGCGCTCTGACAGTGCAGCACTCCCTCAGTACTGACCCTCTGACAGTGCAGCACTCCCTCAGTACTGACCCTCTGACAGTGCAGCACTCCCTCAGTACTGACCCTCTGACATTGCAGCACTCCCTCAGTACTGACCCTCTGACATTGCAGCACTCCCTCAGTACTGACCCTCTGACATTGCAGCACTCCCTCAGTACTGACCCTCTGATAGTGCAGCACTCCCTCAGTTCTGACTCTGACAGTGCAGCACTCCCTCGGCACTGACCGTCTGACAGTGCGGCACTCAATCAGTACTGACCCTCTGACAGTGCAGCACTCCCTCAGTACTGACCCTCTGACAGTGCAGCACTCCCTCAGTACTGAACCTCTGACAGTGAAGCACCCCCTCAGTACTGACCCTCTGACAGTGCGGCACTCCCTCAGTACTGACTCTCTGACAGTGCAGCACTCCCTCAGTACTGACCCTCTGACAGTGCAGCACTCCCTCAGTACTGACCCTCTGACAGTGCGGCACTCCCTCAGTACTGTCCCTCTAACAGTGCAGCACTCCCTCAGTACTGACCCTCTGACAGTGCAGCACTCCCTCAGTACGGACCCTCTGACAGTGCAGCACTCCCTCAGTACTGACCCTCTGACAGTGCAGCACTCCCTCAGTACTGACCCTCTGACAGTGCAGCACATCCTCAGTACTGACGCTCTGACAGTGCAGCACTCCCTCAGTACTGACCCTCTGACAGTGCGGCACTCCCTCAGTACTGACCCTCTGACAGTGCAGCACTCCCTCAGTACTGACCCTCTGACAGTGCAGCTCTCCCTCAGTACTGACCCTCTGACAGTGCGGCACTCCCTCAGTACTGACCCTCTGACAGTGCAGCACTCCCTCAGTACTGACCCTCTGACAGGGCGGCACTCCCTCAGTACGGACCCTCTGACAGTGCAGCACTCCCTCAGTACTGACCCTCTGACAGTGCGGCGCTCCCTCAGTACTGACCCTCTGACAGTGCAGCACTCCCTCAGTACTGACCCTCTGACAGTGCGGCACTCCCTCAGTACTGACCCTCTGACAGTGCAGCACTCCCTCAGTACTGACCCTCTGACAGTGCAGCGCTCCCTCAGTAGGGCAGTAATCGTGTCGGCCGCAATCATATTGTCAAGTCAATGGAGTGAAAATGTTTATTGCTAATCTATAGTGTGAATGTGGATAGCAAATCTGCTCAGAAACAAGAAAATCTCTGACTTTGCATCAGATATGTACGTTCCCATGCCACGTTGTACAGTTTACTGTTGAAGAAGATCGGTATTGCGGTGCCCCTTAGGGGGTCTTTGGCAGTTAAATGCGGATGGTAATCTGGTAATCAGTTTATCACAAGATAAAATTTAGCTTTTAACAATTTTATTTTAAAAATCAAATGAGATAAAATGAAAATGAATATTTGGTATTTAAGATGGATCTGATGCAATTCAGGAACAAGCGTTCGCCATCATCCTGCATATCCTCTTCATCTCATGATGTGAAATGAGGTGATCTGTTCTTTTTCTTTACTGGAATCCTGCACGATTCTGCTGGTAGGTCAGGGGACCATGGGCTCAGTGTTGTGAACTACCAATTTGGGAAGAGACATGGGAAAATATTGCTGGAATGGGATATGGATACAGTGATGGGATATGGATACAGTGATGGGAAATGGATACAGTGAAGAGATATGGATACAGTGATGGGATATGGATACAGTGATGGGATATGGATATAGTGATGGGATATAGAACATAGAACATTACAGCGCAGTACGGGCCCTTCGGCCCTCGATGTTGCACCGACCTGTGAAACCATCTGAAGCCTATCTGACCTACACTATTCCATTTTCATCCATATGTCTATCCAGTGACCACTTAAATGCCCTTAAAGTTGGCGAGTCTACTACTGTTGCAGGCAGGGCGTTCCACACCCCTACTACTCTCTGAGTAAAGAAACTGCCTCTGACATCTGTCCTATATCTATCACCCCTCAATTTAAAGCTATGTCCCCTCGTGTTGGTCATCACAATCCAAGGAAAAAGACTCTCACTGTCCACCCTATCTAACCCTCTGACTATCTTATATGTCTCTATTAAGTCACCTCTCAGCCTTCTCCTCTCTGACGAAAACAACCTCAAGTCCCTGAGCCTTCCCTCCATACCAGGCAACATCCGAGTAAATCTCCTCTGAACCCTTTCCAAAGCTTCCACATCCTTCCTATAATGCGAACAGAACTGCACGCAGCACTCCAGGAGCGGCCGCACCAGAGTTATGTACAGCTGCAGCATGACCTTGTGGCTCCGAAACTCAATCCCCCTACTGATAAAGGCTAGCACACCATATGCCTTCTTAACAGCCCTATTAACCTGGGTGGCAACTTTCAGGGATTTATGTACCTGGATGCCGAGATCTCTCTGTTCATCTACACTACCAAGAATCTTGCCATTAGCCCAGTACTCTGCATTCCTGTTACTCCTTCCAAAGTGAACCACCTCACACTTTTCCGCATTAAACTCCATCTGCCTCCTCTCAGCCCAGCTCTGCAGCTTATCTATGTCCCTCTGTATCCTATAACATCCTTCAGCACTATCCACAACTCCACCGACCTTCATGTCATCTGCAAATTTACTAACCCATCCTTCTACACCCTCTTCCAGGTCATTTATAAAAATGACAAACAGCAGTGACCCCAAAACAGATCCTTGCGGTACACCACTAGTAACTGAACTCCAGGATGAACATTTGCCATCAACCACCACCCTCTGTCTTCTTTCAGTATATGGATACAGTAATGGGATATGGATACAGTGAGATATGGATACAGTGATGGGATATGGATATAGTGATGGGAAATGGATACAGTGAGATATGGATACAGTGATGGGATATGGATACAGTGATGGGATATTGATACAGTGGGATATGGATACAGTGATGGGAAATGGATACAGTGAGATATGGATACAGTGATGGGATATGGATACAGTGATGAGATATGGATACTGTGATGGGATATGGATACAATGATGGGATATGTATACAGTGAGATATGGATACAGTGATGGGATATGGATACAGTGATGAGATATGGATACTGTGATGGGATATGGATACAGTGGTGGGATATGGATACTGTGATGGGATATGGATACAGTGATGGGAAATGGATACAGAGATGGGATATGGATACAGTGAATGGATACGGACACAGTGATGGGAAATGGATACAGTGATTGGAAATGGATACAGTGATGGGATATGGATACAGTGAATGGATATGGATACAGTGATTGGAAATGGATACAGTGATTGGAAATGGATACAGTGATGGGATATGGATACAGTGAATGGATATGGATACAGTGATGGGATATGGATACAGTGGTGGGAAATGGATACAGTGAGATATGGATACAGTGATGGGATATGGATATAGTGATGGGAAATGGATACAGTGAGATATGGATACAGTGATGGGATATGGATACAGTGATGGGATATTGATACAGTGGGATATGGATACAGTAATGGGAAATGGATACAGTGATGTATGGATACAGTGATGGGATATGGATACAGTGATGGGATATGGATACAGTGAGATATGGATACAGTGATGGGATATGGATACAGTGATGAGATATGGATACAGTGATGGGATATGGATACAGTGGTGGGATATGGATACTGTGATGGGATATGGATACAGTGATGGGAAATGGATACAGAGATGGGATATGGATACAGTGAATGGATACGGATACAGTGATGGGAAATGGATACAGTGATTGGAAATGGATACAGTGATGGGATATGGATACAGTGAATGGATATGGATACAGTGATTGGAAATGGATACAGTGATTGGAAATGGATACAGTGATGGGATATGGATACAGTGAATGGATATGGATACAGTGATGGGATATGGATACAGTGGTGGGAAATGGATACAGTGAGATATGGATACAGTGGGATATGGATACAGTGATGGGAAATGGATACAGTGATGGGAAATGGATACAGTGAAATATGGATACAGTGATGGGATATAGATACAGTGATGGGATATGGATGCAGTGAGATACGGATACAGTGATGGGATATGGATACAGTGAGATACGGATACAGTGATGGGAAATGGATACAGTGGGATATGGATATAGTGAGATATGGATACAGTGAGATATGGATACAGTGATGGGATATGGATACAGTGATGAGATATGGATACAGTGAGATACGGATACAGTGATGGGAAATGGATACAGTGGGATATGGATACAGATAGATATGGATAAAGTGATGGGAAATGGATACAGTGATGCGATATGGATACAGTGAGATACGGATACAGTGACTGGATATGGATACAGTGATGCGATATGGATACAGTGGTGGGATATGGATCCAGTGATGAGATATGGATACAGTGAGATACGGATACAGTGATGAGATATGGATACAGTGAGATATGGATACAGTGATGGGAAATGGATACAGTGGTGGGATATGGATACAGTGATGAGATATGGATACAGTGATGGGATATGGATACAGTGATGGGATATGGATACATTGTTGGGAAATGGATACAGTGATGGGATATGGATACAGTGATGGGATATGGATACAGTGGTGGGATATGGATACAGTGATGAGATATGGATACAGTGGTGGGAAATGGATACAGTGGTGGGATATGGATACCGTGTCTCAAATCTGACAACCACCAGTCCGAGGCTGTGCCAGGTTTTAGATCTTGCCAGATCTCAGATTGGGTGGTTTAGGTCAAACCAGGTCAGGTGGGTTGAAGGTTCATTGATAGCACAGGAATAGACCGGCGCACAAGTAGTGACGGGGTTAACTACTCCAATGCCACACCGTGCCAATATAGCAACTCGCCGAATTGTCCAGGTAAGTCACGTCTTTCACAAATCTGACTCGGTTAAAATTGATACATGGCAAATTCTATGAATGTCTTGTTTTTGAACAGCCAGACTTGAGACTCTGTTCCATGCAATGAAAAGCTTTTAAAGACTTTTATTTTTGAAGCAAGTGCGGTGCAGTTAAGTTTGTGTTCCAGAGATCAAATGGACCTCATCTTCTGTGGAATGTTTTAATGATCAGTGTCGTATTCTCATTCTGTTTAGATCTGCAACTACGTTGGACAAGCAAAGATTGTCGTTCAGTTGGTGACCTTTGGCAGAGATACTGTACACCTCCATGCCCACAGTCTCGTTGGCAAACAATGCGAGAAAGGAATATGTTTAATTCCAGTGGGGCCAAAGGAAATGATTACAACGTAAGTCAGAACCTGTCCTTCAGAATTGCCTTTTAAAAAAGAAAATTCATACTTCAAAAACTTACCCTTTCAATTCGAGTGTCATCCTATTATTAGACTTTGAAATCTTTTTAGTTACGGTAACTTGTTTGACTTGCCAAGTTTCTACCATCCGGCCGATCAATGTTCACAGTGTGTGTTTGGCGGCAGCTTCAGATACCAACTCCCCCAATCCCCCAGGAGAAGGCAAAGGTCAAATGGGAGAAATTCACCTTTGGATGTGAGATAATTGAGTGAGCATTAAGCTCGGTTGTCCATGACACGCCACTAGGATAGTGCATGACTGGAAAAGAGCATTGGGCTGCTCTCAATGAACTTGCATTTGATGCCTCACTTTATCTCCTATGCATTCTAGAGGTCAGCCTGAAAAATCCATAGAATACCTGCAGGCAAAAGGAGGCCATTTGGCCCATTGAGTCTGCACCATCCCTCTGAAAGAGCACCCTGGCTGGACCCACTCCCCCGCCCTATCCCCATAACCCTATAATTGGGATATTGAGGGGCAAATTTAGCATAACCAATCCACCTAACCTGCCCATCTTTAGACTGTGGGGGAAACCGGAGCACCCGGAGGAAACACACGCAGACACGGGGAGAAAGTGCAAACTCCACACAGTCACCCGAAGCCGGAATTGAACCCAGGTCCCTGACGCTGTGAGGAAGCAGTGCTAACCACTGTGCCATTGTGCTAAATTGCCCCTTAGTGTCCAAAAGGTTGGGTGGGGTTACTTGGTTACGGGGGTGGGGTTGCGATGTGGGCTTAAGAGGGGTGCTCTTGCCAAGGACTGGTGCAGAATCAATGGGCCGAATGGCCTCCTTCTGCACTGTAAATTTATGATCTTCTACTGTCAGCCTTTTGAAATTCATAGCATCACACAAGGGGAAGAGGGGCTACAGAGGGGAGGTGGACTGTCTCGGGAGCTTGAGCTTGTGATTGTCAGAATTGATGCTCTGCTGAGGCATGTGTCAGGGCAGTGGTTCACTAAACATAGATATGGCATTGCTGGTCAATTATAGCGTTTGTTGTTCCTCCAGATTTCCGAACCTTGGTGTCCTCCATGTAACGAAGAAGAATGTGGCCAGCACGCTGGAGCAGAGAATGACTCATGCTTATGTGATGGGTTATAATAATGGGGTTTTAATCCATCAAGAATTAAACCATCAGCACGGCGAGGGTTACAGCCAAAGGGAGCTCACAGGTCAGTTTGAAGCCATTTGCAATTAACACGTGAGATCTCCCAGTTACTGGCAGTTGGGAAAAGGTCTAACAAGGCTGCTAGTCCCTGAAGATAAATATAAAAATCGAAAACATTGTCCCAGATTTTTAAGATAATTAGTAAAGCCAGCGTGAGAAGATGCAAATGTGGGGCAGAATTCTCCACAAGGCCCAACGCCATTGTTAAACCTGGAGAAGTTCACGACGGCGTCGGAAGCCTGTCCCGGCCCCCTATTCTCCCCTACCCGGGGGGGATAGGCGGGCCGTACCGGGAAACTCGGCGGCCGGGCCTTGTCCCTGGCTTCAAGGCCCGGCGCACCAAGAATGACATCACGGCGGAGCCTAATGACGTCAGCCACGCATGCGCAGGTTGGACAGCTCAAACCCGCGCATGCGCGGTTGCCGTCTTTCCCCTCAGCCGCCCCGCAAGACGTGGCGGCTTGATCTTGCGGGGCGGCGGAGGGGAAATAGTACGTCCCCTTGAGACGCCGGCCCGACGATCGGTGGGCACCGATCGCGGGCCAGTCCCCTCCCGAGCACAATCGTGGTGCTCGATCCCCGAGCCGCCCCCCACAGGCCCCACACTTACCTGGCGTGCCATGTTCACGACAGCAGCGACCAGGTGTGGTTGCCGCCGTCGTGAACAGGTCGGGAACGGCAGGCCGCTCGGCCCATCGGGGTCGGACAATCGCACGGCGGCCCGCGTTTCTCTGAGCGGCGTGTCGGAAAACCGGACACGCCATTTTGGGGGGGGTGGGAGAATAGCAGGAGGTGCGGAGGCGGACCTGCTGCTATTCTCCCACCCATTGTGGTTGCGGAGAATCGCGGCCGTTTTTTTTACACACAGCAAGTTGTTGTGATCTGCAATGCACTGCCTGGGAGGGTGGAACTTACAAAAGAAAGTGGGATAAATACTTGAAAAGGGACATTTCTCAGGGCTTTGGGGAAAGAGCAGCTGGAATGAAACTAATTGAGAAGTTGTTCCAAAGAGAGCTGGCCCAATAACCTCCATACCTCAACCCTCCAACCACATGCCTCACCTTTCTGTGCTCTTCCATTTCTCACCTTGATACCTCATTGACGCCTCGTATTTAGCTGCCTGGTGCTCTGCACCACGCTGATGTTAAATGCAAAGTTAGACCAGCATCTATTGCCCATCCCCAGTTGCCCATCACCTAGTTTGTGGTGAGTTGCTTTTTTGAACCTCTGCAGTCGCTGAGGTGTAGGTACAGCCACTGTGCTCGTGATTTTGTAGCCGTTGAGTATAACTGAGTGGTTTCCTGGGCCGTTTCAGAGAGCATTTAAGAGTCAACCACATTGCTGTAAGCCTGGAGTCACATGTAGGCCAGACCGGGTAAGGATGGCACATTTCCTTCCTGAAAGAACATTAGTGACCCAGATGGGTTTTTACGACAATTGACAACAGTTTCATGCTCATTATTAGATTTTTAATTCCAGAGGTTTTATTGAGTTTAAATTCAGCCGTGGTGAGATTTGAACCCAGGTCCCCAGATCATTACTCTGGGTCTCTGGGTTGCTAATCATTACTCTGGGTCTCTGGGTTACTAATCATTACTCTGGGTCTCTGGGTTACTAATCCAGCGACAATGCCACTGCCTCCGTGTTTTTTTGTATAATATGAGGAATGATGTAACATCCAGTGAGGAACAATCCAGTCATTATGTGAACAATTAATAAAGAATATTTATTAACTTAATGACGACAATACACATGACAAGAAGGACTAAAATACAATATGACACTTAAATATGCTGAGGACTACATATGCATAATTTTACATGAAACTATCTCGAGACCCCCAATTGCGCAACTCACTTGAATTCTGAGACACCCCTTTTCCCAAACAACATCCAATATTAAGGAACTCTATGAGCTAAATCCAGCATATAATTACCACACCCAGGTTAAGGTGATCACGCCTGTGAAATAGTCTTTAGGCTCAGCGAAGGAGAAAAATGCAGGTACATGTCAATTTCCTTACCTTTCCACTTACTACCCCATTGTTTTCTCTGGTTACATGTGTAAAATACTTGTTTTCCACTGATAGACAAATTTGTATCTCATAATTTCTCCAGATGTTTGCCTCTAATCAACTCTTTGTTTTGTTAATATTAATTTTCTCCAATTATTAGCACTGGACCCTATGCTTTGGAATTCACCCCCTAAACCTCCCCATCTCCCTACTTTTTAGGACAGTCTTTAACAGCTACATCTTGGGCCAATCATTTTGTCGCCTGTACAATATTGCCCCATATGGCTCAGTGCCAAATTTTGTTAGAAATACCTGTCAAGGTGCCTTGGGGATGCTTTACTATTGTTAAAGCAGTTATATAAACACCAGTTGTTGCTTTAGTTTGCCTTGCCTTTTACACAAGAATGGTAATGATGTAGGATTGTAATACCTGTTTGCAGAGCATGAAAAGAAATTAATCCATGAGGCATCCATACAGCAGGCGAGGGAAATGGACCTCAGTGTCGTCCGCCTCATGTTTACAGCCTTACTCCCAGACAGCAGCTGTCAGTTTACACGGAAATTGGAACCTGTCATTTCTGACCCCATCTATGACAGCAGTAAGTGGAGACTTTATAAATCTGCACCTTGTTAAACTTGATGTGGCAGTAAACTGGAATGTTGTGAAATTTCTATTTGTTCATCCTCTTACCTTAAATCTGTTTACTTTGTCTTTCATATCGCAGAATGTTTTTTGTTTGATAAATTGATGTGTTAACAAGGGTCGGAATTAGCGAATAGTATGTTCTTACAAAAGAGTTGGAGTATAAAAGTAAGAGTCTTATTATAACTGTATAGGGTCTTGGTGAGACCTCGCCTGGAGTACTGTGTGCAGGTTTTGGTACCCTTATCTATTGGGGGTGGGGGGTATATTTGCCTTTGAGGGAGTTCAGCAAAGGTTCACTGGACTGATTCCTGGAATCTGGAATGATGCCTCAAGAGACCAGGCCTATATTCCTAGAATTTAGAAGAATAAGAAGCGATTGTTAGTCATTTTGGACTAAGGTGAGGAGAAATTTCTCCACTCAAAAGATTTGTGAAGTTTGGAATTCTCTGCCCCAGGACTTGTGGCTCTTCCGTTACCTCTTGTTGGTGTTATGATGACCATCAGCTGCTGCTGTCTTATTAAAATACATTCCTGGTCATCATAGAATTTACAGTGCAGGAGGCCATTCAGCCCATCGAGTCTGCACCGGCTCTTGGAAAGAGCACCCTACCCAAGGTCAACAACTCCACCCTATCCCCATAACCCAGTAACCCCACCCAACACTAAGGGCAATTTTGGACACTAAGGGCAATTTATCATGGCCAATCCACCTAACCTGCACATCTTTGGACTGTGGGAGGAAACCGGAGCACCCGGAGGAAACCCACGCAGACACGGGGAGGATGTGCAGACTCCGCACAGACAGTGACCCAGCCGGGAATCGAACCTGGGACCCTGGAGCTGTGAAGCAACAGTGCTATCCGTGCTATCGACTAATGCACGTTTGAAACAGGACAACTTGCATTTCTAGACCACCTTTTGCATCCTCTGGACATCCCAAAATACTTTACAGGCAATTAAGAACTTTTAAAGTGTAGTCACTGCTGTAAGACAGGAAATTCAGCCGGCACTTTACGCACAGCAAGATCCCACAAACCGCAGTGTGATTGTGACCAGATCCTCTGCTTTAATGCCATTGGCTGAGAATTAAACATTGGCCAGGAGAACAAGTTCTGTGGGATTCTTTATTCCACTGGAGAATCAGACAGGGGGCCTCCGTTTAACGTTTCATCCGAAAGATGGCACATCGGGCAGTGCGGCACTCCCTTGGTACCCCACTGGAGGGACAGCTTAGACTTTGTGTCCAAGTCTTTGGAGTGAAGTTTGAACTCCCCACCTCCTGACTCGAGAGACGAGTGCTAGCCACTGAGAACCAGGACTGATATCATCTCGGTGTTAACAGGAAGGATTGGGAGTGATCCCAGTGTTGGTAATAACTTCCCGATGTTAATACTGGAGTGTACAGCATTCCCAACCATATTCCTACACTGAGCGACTGTTGCCCTCCACAGAGAGAGAGAGAGAGAGAGAGAGCGCATGGTAACCGTCCTGTAATTCAATTCTGTGACACCCTGATGAGTCCCAGCTATTTCTCTCAAACTGGGTGCTGAACAGAAACACGCCCTCAGGTTGGGAATGCTGTACACTCCAGTATTAACATCGGGAAGTTATTACCAACACTGGGATCACTCCCAATCCTTCCTGTTAACACCGAGATGATATCAGTCCTGGTTCTCAGTGGCTAGCACTCGCCTCTCGAGTCAGGAGGTGGGGAGTTCAAACTTCACTCCAAAGACTTGGACACAAAGTCTAAGCTGTCCCTCCAGTGGGGTACCAAGGGAGTGCCGCACTGCCTGATGTGCCATCTTTCGGATGAAACGTTAAACGGAGGCCCCCTGTCTGACTCTCCAGTGGAATAAAGAATCCCACAGAACTTGTTCTCCTGGCCAATGTTTAATTCTCAGCCAATGGCATTAAAGCAGAGGATCTGGTCACAATCACACAGCGGTTTGTGGGATCTTGCTGTGTGTAAAGTGCCGGCTGAATTTCCTGTCTTACAGCAGTGACTACACTTTAAAAGTTCTTAATTGCATGTAAAGTATTTTGGGATGTCCTGAGGATGTGAATGGTGCTATAGAAATGCAAGTCTGTCCCGCCTCAAACGTGCATTGGTCAATAGCTCAGGATGTCTCTGTGATGACCAGGAATGTATTTTAATAAGACAGCAGCATCTGATGGTCATCACAACACCAACACTGGTGCTTTGTCTTCACTTTCTTCCTTGTTTTCACGAGGATTTCTGAACTTTTATTTTCAATGTTACAGAGGCACCAAATGCATCAAATTTGCGAATTGTCAGAATGGATAAGACTGCTGGATGTGTGGTTGGAGGAGATGAGGTTTACTTGCTGTGTGATAAAGTCCAGAAAGGTAAATTTATTCAGCAAGTGCTGCCGTTATAACTCAATGTAAAATATTCTATATTTGCTTGTGGTGCTCGCTGCTTATTGAGCGTGGCTTTGAATCTGTTCCAATTACTAATTGTGTGTGCCTGTGATGTGTGCTTGTGACTGTGTGTGTCTTACCTGTCTAAGTACGGATACACCCCAATTCTCTGCTATCTGACTTTATGAAGCTTCATTAACTCTCCATTATGAAGGGGTATTTTCCTAGTCTGCAGAATGCATAATTACATTCTATTAAATCTCCAAGATGAATTCACCTCCACTTCTAGTGAGCAGCTTGTTGTGACTATGATGTGAAGATTCCAACACTTCTGGCTTGTCTCTCATCTTTTATCCTTGAGACGTTTGATCACCCAAAGTTCTGCTTCTTGTATCCTTACCCTGAGACCTGTTCCCCTGTGTTCACTGATCTACACTGGCTCCCACCCCAGCAACACCTCAGTTTTAAAATTCACATCCTCCTTTTCAAATCTCTCCATGGCCTCGCCACTCTCCTATCTTGTATCTTCATTCAGCCCATCCACCCTCCGAAATCTCTGCACTCTTCCAATTTGTTCTTTTGAGCAGCGTCCCATTTCGCTGCTGCACCATTGAGGACTGTGCTTTCAATGTGTCTTTGCCCTAAATTCTGGAATTCCGTTCCTAAATCTCCACCTATCTCTCCTTTAGGATGCTTCCTAAAACCTGCCTCTTTAGCCAATCTATTGATCACAGATCTTAATACATCCTGAATAACTCAGTGTCAGATTTTATCTAACGTCCTTGTGAAGGCATTTAAAAACATATTTATTCATTTTTACGGGATGTGGGTATCACTGGCTGGATCCTAGTTGCCCTTCAGAAGATGGTGGTGATCTGCCTTCGTAAACCGCTGCAGTCCCTGAGGTGGAGGTACACCCTCAATGCTGTTAGGGAGGGAGTTCCAAGATTTTGTCCCAGCAACAATGAAGGAACAGCACCATTTTTCCAACTCAAGATGGCGTGTGGCTTGGAGGAGAACCTCCCGGTGGTGGGGTTCCCAGGTATCTGCTGCCCTTGTCCTTCTAGTACTGGTGGTTGAGGTCATGGGTTTGGAAGATGCTGTCAAAGGAGTTTTGGTGAGTTGCTGCTGTGGATCCAGTAGATGGTAGACACAGCTGCTACTGTGTGTCGATTCATGTTTAAGGTGGTGGATGGGGTGCCAATCAAGCGGGGCTGCTTTGTCCTGGATGGTGTTGAGCTTCTTGAGTGTTGTTGGAGCTACACTCATCGAGGCAAGTGGAGAGTATTCCATCACACTCCTGACTTGTATCTTGCAGGTGGCGGACAGGCTTTGGGGGGTCAGGAGGTGAGTTACTCTCCGCAGGATTCCCAGCCTCTGACCTGCCCTGGTAGCCACAGTATTAATGTGGCTGGGTCCAGTTCAGTTTCTGATCAACGATAACCCCCCAGGATGTTGATCTTGGGGATGTCAAAGGGAGATGGTTTGATTCTCTGTTCTTCGAGGAGGTCATTTTCTGGCACTTGTGTAGTGCAAATGTTACTTGCTACTTAGCAGCCCAAGTCTTAATATTGTCCAGGACTTGCTGCATTTGAACATGGACCGGAGTCGTGAATGGTGCTGAATATTGTCCAGTCATCTACAAACTGACCTTGTCATAAAGGGAAGGTCATTGATGAAGCAGCTGAAGATGGTTGGGTCTTGGACACTACTGAGGAACTACTGGAGCGATGACATTATTGATGTTGACAAGACTCGGAATGGGGGCTAACTAGCCTTGAAGCATGGCTCCTATGAGATATTTGAGTGTAGTGAATTTACCCTCCTATCTACAATCATTATTCAACCAAATGTACTGTCACTGATCATGTCCATGACCCATTAGACAGACTGCAAATCTCAAATGCACGTTTCTGCATTTCACCACCTTTCTCTCTCTCTCTCCCTGACCACTATTGCTTCTAATTGGTTAGAGTGATAGAGGCTATACGTTTTGGGGAAGTGTTTGTAAGTGGTCACTCTCAGGGATTCTCCAGTGACGACATCAGGGGAATTTGACAAGCTTTAGTAACTACATCTTGTCCGATATTTGTGAATATTATATTTTTGTAAGAAGTTAAACTTGTACCTATGCCAGTGCAAACCTTTGGAAATTTTACTATTATTGAAGGTGATTTTTTTCCAAAAAGATTCAGATTAACTGTATATTGTTTATACTTGGGGGGAAAAACGTACCGTTAAATAATTCTGGGAAAGTTGTTGGGCAAATGTAGTTGAATTGAGAGCATAGATTAGTTACAATACAGAGTGAACACTTGCCATTAATGGCATGACTTTGTCAGAGGGAGGTCATGCCTAACAAATTAGATTTTTTGAAGAGGTGACCATGTGTGTAGATGAGGGTTTGGATTGGATTGGATTGGATTTGTTTATTGTCACGTGTACCGAGGTACAGTGAAAAGTATTTTTCTGCGAGCAGCTCAACAGATCATTCAGTACATGGGAAGAAAAGGGAATTAAACAAAAATCAAGAAAATACAAGAAAATATATAATAGGGCAACACAAGATATACAATGTAACTACATAAGCATTGACATCGGATGAAGCATACAGGGTGTAGTGTTAATGAGGTCAGTCCATAAGAGGGTCATTTAGGAGTCTGGTGACGGTGGGGAAGAAGCTGTTTTTGAGTCTGTTCGTGCGTGTTCTCAGACTTCTGTATCTCCTGCCCGATGGAAGAAGTTGGAAAAGTGAGTAAGCCGGGTGGGAGGGATCCTTGATTATGCTTCCCGCTTTCCCCAAGCAGCGGGAGGTGTAGATGGAGTCCATGGATGGGAGGCAGGTTCGTGTGATGGACTGGGCAGTATTCACAACTCTCTGAAGTTCCTTGCGGTCCTGGGCCGAGCAGTTGCCATACCAAGCTGTGATGCAGCCCGATAGGATGCTTTCTATAGTGCATCTGTAAAAGTTGGTAAAGGTTAATGTGGACATGCCGAATTTCCTTAGTTTCCTGAGGAAGTATAGGCGCTGTTGTGCTTTCTTGGTGATAGCGTCGATGTGAGTGGACTAGGACAGATTTTTGGTGATGTGCACCCCTAGGAATTTGAAACTGCTAACCATCTCCACCTCGGCCCCGTTGATGCTGACAGGGGTGTGTACAGTACTTTGCTTCCTGAAGTCGATGACCAGCTCTTTAGTTTTGCTGGCATTGAGGGAGAGATTGTTGTCGTTACACCACTCCACTAGGTTCTCTATCTCCCTCCTGTATTCTGACTCGTCGTTAATCGAGATCCGGCCCACTATGGTCGTATCATCAGCAAACTTGTAGATGGAGTTGGAACCAAGTTTTGCCACGCCATTGTTTGTGTACAGGGAGTAGAGTAGGGGGCTAAGTACGCAGCCTTGCGGGGCCCCGGTATTGAGGACTATTGTGGAGGAGGTGTTGGTGTTCATTCTTACTGATTGTGGTCTGTTGGTCAGAAAACCGAGGGTCCAGTTGCAGAGTGGGGAGCCAAGTCCTAGGTTTTGGAGCTTTGATATGAGCTTGGCTGGGATTATGGTGTTGAAGGCGGAGCTGTAGTCAATAAATAGGAGTCTGATGTAGGAGTCCTTGTTTTCGAGATGCTCTAGGGATGAGTGTAGGGCCAGGGTCGTGCAGTTGATGCAGTTTATATGGATTTCAGCAAAGCCTTTGACAAGGTCCCACATGGGAGACATGGGGATACAGGGGAACTTGATACGGTGGATTTAAAGCTGGCTGAACTGTCGGAGACAGAGGGTGATGACAACGGGCTGCTATAGTGATTGGAAGCCAGTGCCCAGTTGTGTACCACAGGGATCTGTGCTGGGTCCCCTATTATTCGTTATTTATATAAACAACATAAGTGGCTATGTGGGGGTTGGATCAGTAAGCTTGCGATAACAAAAAGATTAGCTGTGAGTGTCTTGGGTTACAGGAAGATATCGACGGGATGGTCAAATGGGCAGATAAGTGGCAGATGGAATTTAACCCTGAAAAGTGTGGGGTGATCCACTTTGGGAATAATGTGACAAGGAAATATTCAATGAACAGCCTGACACTGGGAAGGTTTGAGGAACAAAGGGACCTTGGTGTGTTGTCCATAGACCTCTGAAGGCGGAGCGGTTGGTTAATAGGGTGGTGAAAAAGGCATATGGACCTTTAGCAGTTGAGGCATAAAACATTATTATATTTTAAAAAAAGAAAATTATTTCTCAAATCCGTTTTTACCATCTTTTCAAATCCGAGTGAAAACAATTCTCCTCATCTCCCTCTGAATCCTTTTACGATGATTTTGATTCCATGACTCTCGGTCATTGACCGACTCTCCAAAGGGAATCGTTCACCCTGATCCAGGCTGTCAAAAGCTCACAGCATCTTGAAAATCCCTCATAACCTACCCTGTCCCAGGAGAGCAGTCTGCATTTTGCCACCTTCACCTCGGAACTGAAGTCCCTCGTTCCTGGTAAACCTCCGCAGAATTGTCCACAACATTCCAGCTGATACCAAACCAGTAATTTGGAAAGTTCTAGAATGATTCCAGGCCTTAATTTACATACCCAACTTGCCTGACAGCTTGCCATTTTATTCTCTGCAGTCAAGCACCTGGTCTCCACTCTTCAATCTCATTTCATGATCTACATGTACATAGGGTTCCTTATCTCGAGTGAAAGCCCACATTAAGCAAACTGAGACTCCGATCCCCCAATTAATTACTGATATTAGCTTTACACAACGTCAGAAATGGGTGCCACTATTTCAGGGAGGGGTAAATTTTAGAATAAATATTCTTTGAACTTGTCAAAACCTTTGCTCGAAGTCTAAATTGACAGAAAGTATGACTTTTGTCACTGCATAAGAATTTTAAAGAGGTGTTTTTTATATAATACGCACATGTCCACAAATGTTTAGCAACCAATCTTGTTATATTTGAAGTGTTGTCCATTTCTTTGTATTGGCCAATCTGGAAGACAATTTCGACATGTCTTAACAATCCTCTATATTTCTAAACAAAATCATCAGTTATCCTGCAACCTGATAACACATCTCTTCATCCTGTTTAAAACTTTGATGAGGTCTAGGTTTGGTAGTTTTGCTTTTCCACCATCTGATGAGCATTCTCATTTGGTCAGATGATATCCAGGTTCGGTTCTATGAAGAGGATGAAAATGGTGGAATTTGGGAAGCGTTTGGGGACTTTGGTCCGACGGATGTTCATCGGCAGGTTGGTGTCTGAATAACCTCCTTGTTCTGATTTCTCTTCACTGCTGACGACTTTTTACTTTTTATGAATTCTCACAGTGCCAGCGACCCGGGTTCGATTCCGGCCTCGGGTCTGTGGTAATTTGCTCTCCCTCCCCGTGTCTGCGTAGGTTTCTTCCAGAAGCTCCGGTTTCCCCTCTCAGCCCAAATGTTTGCAGGTTAGGTGGATTGGCCATGATAAAATGGCCAGGGGTGTGGGTCTAGGTAGCATGCCCTTTCATGAGGGCTGGTGCAGGCCCGATGGCCGAATAGCCTCCTGCACCTTAGGAATTCTATGAATCTATGGTTCATATTCTTCCTCAAATAAGGAGACCAAAACTAGACACAATACTCCAGATGTGGTCTCACCAACACCCTATACAATTGCAACAACACTTCTCTACTTTTATACTCCATAAATGCTAAAATTCATGTTAGCCTTTATGGCAAGAGGATTTGAGTACATGAGGAGTGAGGTCTTGCTCAATTGTACACAAGCTTGGTTAGACCGCACCTGGAGTACTGTGTGTAGTTTTGGTCCCCTTACCTCAGAAAGGATATTATTACCATAGAGCGAGTGCAACCAAGGTTCATCAGACTGGACCTGTATTCTCTGGAGTTTCGAAGAATGAGAGGTGATCTGAGCACAGAACCAGGGGGCATAGTTTCGAAATCACGGAGAAGCCATGTAGGTCGGGGATGAGGAGAAATGTCTTTACTCAGAGGGTTATTTATCAATCACAGAGGGCAGTGGAAGCTCAGCCATTGAGCATGGTTAAAACAGAGACTGGCAGATTCCTAAATACCAATGACATAATGGGGATAGAGTGGGAAAATGGTATTGAGGTGGATGATCAGATTTGACCGTATTGAATGGAGGAGCGATGGGCTGAATGGACAACTCATGTTCCTATGTCAACAGCAATGTGCAATTATTAGATTGGATGTTACATGTTTTCCACAGAAAAAGCAAAATAGGCTGCCGATTCTAGAAATCTGACGTAAAAACAAAGTGTTAGAAATGCCCGGCAGGTCTGGCAGCATCTGAGGAGGAAGAGTTAATGTTTCAGGTCAAAGATCTTTTACCAGAATTGAACAAGTTAGAGTTTTACAGGGACTGAAGGCCTGTGATCGGGGCGGTGATTAAATGATAAATGGAATGAGAGTTCAGGGCCAAAGAGGGCGGTAATGGGACCAGGAAAGTAACAAATGACCGTCCAGACGGGACGCACCTGCCGTCGAGGGAAACAAATAAAAGCGGTGGCAATGATCTGAAATTGCCGGATTCCGTGTGGGGAATTGAGTGATAAAAAGTGTCTGATCAAAAAAGGAGATGACACTTCTCGCGCTTGTGAAAAGCAGTAAAATAACTTATCTGTCAAATGAATGGTTCGCAGTGTCTGAAGCAGAACGAAGCTGGTAACAATATATTTTGGGGACTTGGACAATGGTCAGTCACAGCAGTGACTGAGGAACTTTCCCTCTCCGTCCATAGAAAACAATTTAATAAATGAACCAGGCTGCTTCATGTGGGGGCAGCACGGTAGCCTTGTGGATAGCACAATCGCTTCACAGCTCCAGGGTCCCAGGTTCGATTCCGGCTTGGGTCACTGTCTGTGCGGAGTCTGCACATCCTCCCCGTGTGTGCGTGGGTTTCCTCCGGGTGCTCCGGTTTCCTCCCACAGTCCAAAGATGTGCGGGTTAGGTGGATTGGACATGATAAATTGCCCTTAGTGTCCAAAATTGCCCTTAGTGTTGGGTGGGGTTACTGGGTAATGGGGATAGGGTGGAGGTGTTGACCTTGGATAGGGGGTAGGGTGCTCTTTCCAAGAGCCGGTGCAGACTCGATGGGCCGAATGGCCTCCTTCTGCACTGTAAATTCTATGTAATCTATGTCTAATTATCAATAAATAATGTCACCAGTTTTGACAGACGGCTGAATAACGCAGTCTTTCCTTCCAGTTTGCTATAGTTTTTCGGACACCGAAATACCGGGACGTGGACATTTCCAAACCTGCATCTGTGTTTGTCCAGCTTCGGAGAAAATCCGACAACGAAACAAGTGAACCAAAGCCATTCACATACTACCCGCTGATTAAAGGTGAGGGACAATCTCCTGCATTAATTATAGGTTCAAGTCAGCTCTCCACATGAAGAAGATACCAAGTGGCAGCTGAAGGTAGCCGTTTGGTCCTCTCAGCCTCTGTGCCATTCAATGGGCTCACACTGATCTTCAACTCCACTATTCCCGCAAACCTAATCAATCCCAACCATGAGTTCACACAGAGCATCCACAGCTCCCAAGAAAAGAGAATTCCAAACGTTCACAACCCTTGCAGTGATGGGATTTGTCCTAAATAATGACCTCTTATCCTGAGACTGGCTCCTGCCCTTTCCTCGTGTCAGTTTGTTCTAATTGTCATCATTTGTGAGAAAAAAAAATCACTTTGGCTGTCTAAGGCTGAAAAATTCCATAGAGTCCCGCAGTGCAGAAGGAGGGCATTCGTCCCATCAGGTCTATACCGAACCTCTGAAAGAGCACCCTCCATTGGCCCACTCCCCTACCCTATCCCTATAGCCCTGCACATTGATCTTGGCCAATCCACCAAACCTGTACATCATTGCACCCGCCTCACCCTATCCCTGTAACCTGGCCCAGCCCCTCGGGGATCTCTGCACTTTTCCAATTCTGGCTTCGACAACCTCCCTGATTTTAATAATTGACAGCGTATCTCCACCTCACTGGGCCCAGAGCCCTGAACCATGTGGGGTGTTTACGCGCACGGGGTGGGGTTTACACGTGGGAGGGTGGGGGCGGTTTAAGTGTGTGAGGTGTTTATATGTGTTGTGTTTATTCCTGGCTCTCTCCAGATAAAGAGGAAGTACAAAGGAAGCGACTGAAACTTTTGCCGAATTTCTCGGACCATTTTGGAGGAGGCCCAGGTTCAGGCGGAGGTGGAGTTTACGGAGGAGGGGGTGGAGCAGGCGGGTGTGAGTATAACACCTGTTACCAGAGTAATGTCCACATAAATGTTGTCTTTAATTGTCTGACTGTCCGAGTGGTAAGTTGTGGCTCAATGTTTGACCTGAATTGGTGTTTCTCTGTTCCTGCCGGTAGCGTACCCCTGCCTGTAGGTTTCCCCACAGCGTGGGGGTGGCTTCATCACATCGACAAGCCTCGCGAGGGGAATCCCGCTCCCAGCGAACAGTCCACTACCGAGATATGCGGGGTTGGGGCACCTGACAAACAGGCCGTTGTTTAGTATTTATCTCTGGTACACTGTTTGTGGTACGCTGTTTGTGGTGCGCTGTTTGTGGTGCGCTGTTTATGGTACCGTGTTTATGGTACACTGTTTGTGGTACACTGTTTTTGGTACACTGTTTGTGGTGCACTGTTTATGGTACCGTGTTTATGGTACACTGTTTGTGGTACACTGTTTGTGGTACACTGTTTGTGGTACACTTTGTGGTACACTGTTTGTGGTACACTGTTTGTGGTGCACTGTTTGTGGTACACTGTTTGTGGTGCACTGTTTGTGGTACGCTGTTTATGGTACACTGTTTGTGGTACGCTGTTTTTGGTGCCGTGTTTATGGTACACTGTTTGTGGTACGCTGTTTGTGGTACACTGTTTTTGGTGCCGTGTTTATGGTGCACTGTTTATGGTACACTGTTTGTGGTACACTGTTTGTGGTACCGTGTTTATGGTACACTGTTTGTGGTACACTGTTTGTGGTACGCTGTTTATGGTACACTGTTTGTGGTACGCTGTTTTTGGTGCCGTGTTTATGGTACACTGTTTGTGGTACGCTGTTTGTGGTACGCTGTTTGTGGTGCACTGTTTTTGGTGCCGTGTTTATGGTGCACTGTTTATGGTACACTGTTTGTGGTACACTGTTTGTGGTACCGTGTTTATGGTACACTGTTTGTGGTACGCTGTTTTTGGTGCCGTGTTTATGGTGCACTGTTTATGGTACACTGTTTGTGGTACACTGTTTTTGGTGCCGTGTTTATGGTGCACTGTTTATGGTACACTGTTTGTGGTACACTGTTTGTGGTACCGTGTTTATGGTACACTGTTTGTGGTACGCTGTTTATGGTACACTGTTTGTGGTGCACTGTTTTTGGTGCCGTGTTTATGGTGCACTGTTTATGGTACACTGTTTGTGGTACACTGTTTGTGGTACCGTGTTTATGGTACACTGTTTGTGGTACGCTGTTTTTGGTGCCGTGTTTATGGTGCACTGTTTATGGTACACTGTTTGTGGTACACTGTTTATGGTGCACTGTTTGTGGTACACTGTTTATGGTACACTGTTTGTGGTACACTGTTTATGGTGCACTGTTTGTGGTACACTGTTTGTGGTACACTGTTTATGGTACACTGTTTGTGGTACACTGTTTGTGGTACACTGTTTGTGGTACACTGTTTATGGTACACTGTTTGTGGTACACTGTTTGTGGTACACTGTTTGTGGTACACTGTTTATGGTACACTGTTTGTGGTACACTGTTTGTGGTGCACTGTTTATGGTACACTGTTTGTGGTACACTGTTTGTGGTACACTGTTTGTGGTACACTGTTTATGGTGCACTGTTTATGGTACACTGTTTGTGGTACACTGTTTGTGGTACACTGTTTGTGGTACCGTGTTTATGGTACACTGTTTGTGGTACCGTGTTTATGGTGCACTGTTTGTGGTGCACTGTTTGTGGTACACTGTTTGTGGTACCGTGTTTATGGTGCACTGTTTATGGTACACTGCTTGTGGTGCACTGTTTATGGTACCGTGTTTATGGTACACTGTTTTTGGTACCGTGTTTATGGTACACTGTTTTTGGTACCCTGTTTGTGGGTTAGTGGCTGCTGTCCACAATTTACAATCCATCCATTGTACTGAAGTGAAACCCAGGGGTCTGTCCCCACAAATTCCTATAGGGTCATCCTCTGGACCGAGAGTGAAATTTCATAAATTCCACCACTAAATATTTTATCAATTGTGCTTTGTAGGATTACACAGGGATTGGCCATTCGGCCCAACCAATCCATGTTGGTGTTTATGCTCCACTCAAACCTCCTCCCATTTTTCCCATCTAAATCTACCATCGTAACCCTGTGTTCTCCTTTCCCTCGCATCCTTATCAATTTCCCCTTAAATGTCTTGACACTGTTCACTTCAACCACTCGCTGTGGGAGCGAGTTCCACATTTTGTATAAAGAAGTTTCTTACTCACTCCCTATTGGAAATTTTGGTGACTATCATTTATAGATGGCTTCTAGACGTGCTCTTGCCCACGTGAGCAAACATTCTGTCGGTATCCAGCCTATCAAACCCTTTCAGCATTTTAAAGATCTAAATTAGAGAACTTCGGATCACCTCCTCAAGAGGAAAGAAGACCCAGCCTGTTGATCTTTTCCTGATTTGTAAACCAATGCCATTCTGATATCACCCTTGTGAATCTGGTGTGCACACTCTCTGTTCCCTCTACATCCTTTTTGCAATCCTGTTTGGATAGACAGTTGTTCCGGGGTGTTGATTGATGTGTATCTGAGGCAGCAGGGCACCGTGCTTTAAGTTGAACCAAATGAAGGGAAGCTAAATAAATTTCAAGTAGCTGTTTTCTGAATATTGCCTTCCCTTTCCCTGGTATTACAGTTTGACGAAAGTTTGTTAAGTGTTAGATAGTTTGGGGCAGCACGGTGGCACAGTGGTTAGCATTGCTGCCTACGGCACTGAGGACCCGGGTTCGAATCCCGGCCCTGGGTCACTGTCCGTGAGGAGTTTGCACATTCTCCCCGTGTCTGCGTGGGTTTCGCCCCCACAACCCAAAGATGTGCAGGATAGGTAGATTGACCACTCTAAATTGCCCCTTAATTGGAAAAAATAATTCGGTACTCTAAATTTATTTTTTTTAAAGTGTTACACAGTTTGAAGCTGGAAGCTGCTGCCAAGGTCCTGATTTGATTGTGTCACTCCGTCACAGGGCTGTCTTTATACTCTTGTCAATTCTCACTATTTGTGGCTTACTGTTTTCTGTTTCTCCCAGGTACCAATTACTTTACTGGATTTCAAGGATTTTCCAACTATGGAAGTTATGCATATAACCCCGGAACGCCAAACTCCAGTGCGGGAATGAAACACGGTAAAATTGCAGACTTGAATTTAGTTTTGAACAAACAAAGGATTTTAGCGCTTCTGCAAAATATTCAGCGAGTGGTACAGGGTTGTGAATGGGGGGAGTTACGGGATTGTGAATGGGGGGAGTTACGGGATTGTGAATGGGGGGGGTATGGGATTGTGAATGGGGGGGTATTGGATTGTGAATGGGGGGGTATGGGATTGTGAATGTGGGATACGGTGTTGTGAATGGGGGGGTAACGGGATTGTGAATGGGGGGGTATGGGATTGTGATTGGGGGGGTGGGGGTATGGGATTGTGAATGGGGGGGTGGGGGTATGGGATTGTGATTGGGGGGATATGGGATTGTGAATGGGGGGGTGGGGGTATGGGATTGTGAATGGGGGGGTGGGGGTATGGGATTGTGAATGGGGGATATGGGATTGTGAATGGGGGTGACGGGATTGTGAATGAGGGGTAACGGGATTGTGAATGGGGGTAAAGGGATTGTGAATGGGGGGTATGGGATTGTGAATGGGGGGGGTAAAGGGATTGTGAATGGGGGTGACGGGATTGTGAATGGGGGTATGGGATTGTGAATGGGGGGTAAAGGGATTGTTAATGGGGGTAACGGGATTGTGAATGGGGGGTGACGGGATTGTGAATGGGGGGTTATGGCATTGTGAATGGGGGGTAAAGGGATTGTGAATGGGGGGTACGGTGTTGTGAATGGGGGGGTAACGGGATTGTGAATGGGGGGTACGGTGTTGTGAATGGGGGTTACGGGTTTGTGAATACATCGATACATAGAAGATAGGAGCAGGAGGAGGCCATTCTGCCCTTCGAGCCTGCTCTGCCATTCATCACGATCATGACTGATCATCCAACTCAATAGCCTAATCCTGCTTTCTCCCCATAGCCTTTGACCCCCATTCTCCCCAAATGCTGTATCCAGCTACCTCTTGAATATATTCAAAGTTTTAGCATCAACTACTTCCTGTGGTAATGAATTCCACAGGCTCACCACTCTTTGTGTGAAGAAATGTCTCCTTATCTCTGTCCAAAATGATTTACCCTGAATCCTCAGACTGTGACCCCTGGTTCTGGACACACCCATCATTGGTAACATCTTCCCTGCGTCTACCCCGTCTAGTCCTGTTAGAATTTTATAAGTCTCTATGAGATCCCTCCTTATTCTTCTGAACTCCAGCGAGAACAATCCCAACCTAGTCAATCTCTCCTCATATGACAGTCCCGCCATCCCTGGAATCAGTCTGGTAAACCTTTGCTGCCCTCCCTCGAGAGCAACAACATCCTTCCTCAGAGAAGGAGACCAAAACTGCGCACAATACTCCAGGTGTGGCCTCACCAACACAATTGCAGCAACAAATCCCTGCTTCTTTAAAATAGAGATTAGGAGAATTTATTTCAGCCAGAGGGTGGTGAATCTGTGGAACTCTTTGCCGCAGAAGGCTATGGAGGCCAATTCACTGAGTGTCTTTAAGACAGAGATAGCTAGGTTCTTGATTAATAAGGGGATATGGGGTTATGGGGAGAAGGCAGGAGAATGGGGATGAGAAAAATATCAGCCATGATTGAATGGCGGATCAGACTCGATGGGCTGAGTGGCCTAATTCTGCTCCTAGGTCTTATGGTCTTCTATACTCGAAACCTCTCGCAATGAAGGCCAACATACCATTAGCCTTCTTTACCGCCTGCTGCACCTGCATGCTTACCTTCAGTGACTGGTGCACAAGGACACCCAGGTCCCGCTGTACACTCCCCTCTCCCAATTTACAACCATTCAGATAGTAATCTGCCTTCCTGTTTTTGCTTCCAAAGTGAGCAACCTCACACTTATCCAAATTATACTGCATCTGCCATTGATTTGCCCACTTGCCCAACCTGTCCAGATCTTGCTGTAGGATCCCTGCATCCTAACCCCACTAGTTACTGCTTGTCAATTTGAAAAGGGCCCATTAAACCCTGCTCTTTGTTTCCTCTCTGCCAACCAGTTTTATATCCACCTCAATACATTTCCCCCAATCCCATGCACTAATTTTGCACAATAATCTCTTCTGCGGACGTTGTCAAACGCCTTCTGAAAGTCCAAATATATCACATCGACTGGCTCCCCCTTGTCAACTGTACTGGTTACCTATTCAAAGAATTCCAGTAAATGGAGGTTACGGGGTTGTGAATGGGGGGGGGGGGGGGGTTGTGAATGGGGTTACGGGGTTGTGAATGGGGGGGTACAGTTTTGTGAATGGGGTTATGGGGTTGTGAATGGGGAGGGAGAGTACAGGGTTGTGAATGGGGGAGGGTGGGTACAGGGTTGTGAATGGGAGGGTTGTGAATGGGGGTACGGGGTTGTGAATGGGGAGGGGGGTGAGTACGGGGTTGTGAGTGGGGTACGGGGTTGTGAATGGGGGAGGGAGGGTACGGGGTTGTGAAGGGGGTATGGGGTTGTGAATGTGGTAGGGAGGGTGAGTACGGGGTTGTGAATGGGGGTACGGGGTTGTGAATGGGGGTACAGGGTTGTGAATGGGGGAGGTACACGGTTGTGAATGGGGGGATACACGGTTGTGAATGGGGGTACAGGGTTGTGAATGGGGGTATAGGGTTGTGAATGGGGGTATAGGGTTGTGAATGGGGTTACGGGGTTGTGAATGGGGAGGGGGGTGAGTACTGGGTTGTGAGTGGGGGAGGGAGGGTACAGGGTTGTGAATGGGAGGGTTGTGAATGGGGGAGGGAGGGTACGGGGTTGTGAAGGGGGTACGGGGTTGTGAATGGGGGTACGGGGTTGTGAAGGGGGTACGGGGTTGTGAAGGGGGTACGGGGTTGTGAATGGGGTAGGGAGGGTGAGTACGGGGTTGTGAATGGGGGTACGGGGTTGTGAAGGGGGTACGGGGTTGTGAATGGGGTAGGGAGGGTGAGTACGGGGTTGTGAATGGGGGTACGGGGCTGTGAAGGAGGTACGGGGTTGTGAATGGGGTAGGGAGGGTGAGTACGGGGTTGTGAATGGGGGTACAGGGTTGTGAATGGGGGGGTACACGGTTGTGAATGGGGGGTACACGGTTGTGAATGGGGGTACAGGGTTGTGAATGGGGGTATAGGGTTGTGAATGGGGAGGGGGAGGGTGAGTACGGGGTTGTGAATGGGGGTACAGGGTTGTGAATGGGGGGGTACAGGGTTGTGAATGGGGGTACGGGGTTGTGAATGGGAGTACAGGGTTGTGAATGGGGGTATAGGGTTGTGAATGGGGGTACAGGGTTGTGAAATGGGAGTGCGCGCTCCATCATTCCGTCCCATCGGCTTTCATAATTGGGCCAGAAATTGCCCACTTTTGGCCAAGTGGCTAATCGACTAAACGATGCCCGCGGGGCGGTCTACAAATGTGAAGTTTGAATTCAGCGGGCGTGTTCACCAATCCCCCACTGGGAGCCGTTTCTATCAGGAACTCGGGCACTGATTGGCTGAGAGAAGTTTGCAGACTCAACCCAAATGTGTGGAGGGTCAGGGACACTGCTGGAGGTTAACCAACCAAAATGAACAAGTAGGGGCAATTTTAACTGGGATGCAAGAACAGAGAGATCTGGAAGGGGGCAGGTTAAATTGAGAAGGCAGGGCAGCACGGTGGCGCAGTGGTTAGCACTCTGCCTCACGGCGCAGAGGTCCCAGGTTCGATCCCGGCTCTGGGTCACTGTCCGTGTGGAATTTGCGCATTCTTCCCGTGTTTGCGTGGGTTTCGCCCCCACAACCCAAAGATGTGCAGGGTAGGTGGATTGGCTTCGATAAATTGCCCCTTAATTAGAAAAAATGCATTGGATAGTCTAAATTTATCAAATAAAAATTCAGAAGGCTGAAAAAGGCAAAGATCCCAAATGGATCTTCACTATTAGAGGCAGCATCCAAGAGGGTTCTGGTGAATCAATGGTTCACCCTCAGTAGGGGATTGTTTCCAATTCTGGGCACAGCATTGAGGACATCACTGCCTTGGAAAGGGTGCGGAGGAGATTTCCCGGAATGGGATTGGGGATGAAGTTACGTGGAGAGACTGGAGAAGCCGGGATTGTTCTCTGTGGAGCAGAGAAGGTGAAGGAGAATTATTAACAATTCTGTTCGTATCCATGTGGAGGTTTTAATCAAACAAACAAGGAGGAACTGTCTCCAGGTGGGTCAGAAATCAGAGGAGATGGATTTAAGGTGATTGCCAGAAAATCAAAGGATGGGCTGAAGAGGCTTTTTGGCAGTGGGTTGGGATCTGGAGACAATTCCAGTGAAGCCACATCTGCTGAATGAATAAAAAAGAAAATAACCTCTTTCAAAAGGAAATTGGATAAATATTTGAAAAGAGGACCTTGCAGGACAATGGGAATGGAGGTGGGGGTGATGGAATCGCTCTTTCCAAGAGCTGGAACTTGCATGATGTGGCCGGCGACCCATTTCTGTGCTGTATGAATGAAATCCACATCTATCTTCCTGCTGTGTCCCACTCAGTCAATCTGACCCGTTATTAAGTGACGATTTGATCTTGTTTTTGATGCTGAGGGACTGAAGAATGTTGGGTGTTGCAGACGTTCTTTTAACGCTTTGCATTCCCCTGATCAAAATCTTGTTGGTGGTTTCAGCAATCAATGAGTTAACCCCTCTACTGAATACTTTGATTCTGTTGCAGCTGCTAACTGCCCTACTGAGCACGGCGATGGTAATGTGATGACTGCTGGCAATGTCATCTCCAGTTTCCAGCCCCCACAAGAATCCACAGAGTTCCTCAGTGACTCGGAGGCTACAGAACCAACAGGAACAGGCGAAGAACTTCAAGAAGCAAGTATGTCAGTTGTGTTTTAGCGATTAAAGTGAAAAGAGCTGCTTTTTCATCAAATATTTCCAGTTGGAGTAACTTGCATTGGATGCATTTTAAAAGATTGAATTTCGTTGTAAAATCATGAGAAAATCTAAACGTCACTTCTTGACATCCGACAACATTAGCCCATCGCTGACTCTCTCTCCACCAACATCATTGAGCAGAAACCTGATGGATTGTTAACTGTGTTAATTCAGGTGCAGGACTCCCAGGGGGTTCCGTTTGTATTTCAGATTTACAGAGTCTGCGGGATTTGGTGTTGATACTAACAGTGTGCTGAAGTGACGCTTGCTGTCTTTGGAGATTACGTTTGTTGTATTTTAACTAAGTCTTCAAACTGAAAAGAAATGAGTGATTTCTGTTGCAATATCTTCAGTGCCTGCCTTCTGATCAATGGCTCTCGTGCCTTGCGAGAGAAACTAGCAAAACCACGATGTTGTGTTGTACAATGTTTGCACAATGCAATGCTTGACTGTTACTGAAAATAACAGAATGATTGACCTGTGCGGTAACTGGTTTCAGATCAATATTTCCTGGAGAAAGCCCTGACTTTAGCTGAGCGACACGCAAGTGCCCTTCTGGACTATTCCATCACTGGTGATGCCAAGATGCTGCTCGCTGTTCAACGCCACCTTACTGCAGTTCAAGACCAGAATGGAGATACGTGAGTTGTTCAAAAATGCCATTGCTCCTTAGCGATGTAGCTCACTGCGGAGCGCTTGTGAAGTCTCTCTGGTTGGTTCCAGTTAATAGCACATAGATTCTTACAGCACAGAATCAGCTCAATGGGTCTAACCACTGTCTGTTGCCACTGGAGAGAGATGATGGGCCTTTGGTTTCACGTCTCATCTGAAAAACGTCACGTCTAACGGTGCAGCACTCCCTTAGCACTGGCACTGGGGGTGTCACCTTGCAGGACTGGAACCCACCCAGACCCCAACTCCTAAAATCCACATCGTTCCCAGAGTGGTGAATGAGGGGGAACTGGGTCAGGGTTAATAAAATTACACCTTCGCTGGTTTCCTGGACATAAGCAAGTTCTCAAGTGGAGAATATAAACCTTGGAGTAAAATACTACAAAATATTGCATAGTTAGACTGTTTTCAAAGTCAGCTTTTTTCCAAGATTAATTTTATTATTTCTATCTTCCCTAGGAATGATGAGTGAAATAAAATGTGAGAAAGGTGCAGAGATATTACATTTCCTGTATCACAGCACTTGACATGCGTCATGCTCAAATCTTCCTTCACTACCCAGAGGAATAATCAGGCCCGGGATTCTCCCCTACCCGGCGGGGCGGGGGGTCCCGGTGTGTCGGGGTGGCGTGAACCACTCCGGTGTCGGGCCGTCCCAAAAGGTGCGGAATTCTCCGCACCTTTAGGGGCTAGGCCCCCTCCGGAGTGGTTTCCACTCCGCCGGCTGGCGTGAATGGCCTTTGGCGCCAGACCAGCCGGGGCCGAAAGGACTTCGCCGGCCGGCGTAAGTCCGCGCATGCACCGGAGCGTCAGCGGCTGCTGACGTCATACCGGTGCATTCACAGGGGAGGGGGGTCTCTTCCGCCCTTCACCATGGCGGGGGCGGAAAAAAAAGAGTGCCCCCACGGCACAGGCCCGCCCGCCGATCGGTGGGCCCCGATTGCGGGCCAGGCCACCGTGGGGGCACCCCCGGAGTCAGATCGCCCCGCGCCCCCCACCCCGGAGCCTGCCCGCGCCGCCAATCCCACCGGTACCAGTGGTGGTTTAAACCACGCCGGCGGGAAAGGCCTGTCAGCGGCAGGACTTCGGCCCATCGCGGGCCGGAGAATTGCCGTGGGGGGCCCACCGACCCCCCGGGGGGTCGGAGAATTCCGCCCCAGATGTTTGTCTTTTGATATCTCAACTGTTTCAGCCACATTTCAGAGACTTTTGCCACAATAGTTAGTGTTAAAGTGTGTCAGCGAATGGCGTTAACCAGGGAATTGTGGAAAACGAAAAAGGATTTATTAAATCTGCAAAGTGCCCAGCTTCACTGGTGAATATTTGTGTGTGGTGAAATCTGCCCGGAATATTCTCTAGTACTGAAGGCCTGATTTGAACAGTGGAGACACTGGACGATGGAGTTGGAAAACCGGTAGTAGTGCTTCATAAAGGACAGCTAGATAAAGTCATATACAATATCATAGAATTTACAGTGCAGAAGGAGGCCATTCGGCCCATTGAGTCTGCACAGACCCTTGGAAAGAGCACCCTACTTAAGCCCACACCTCCACCCTATCCCAGTAACCCCACCCCACATTTGTTTAGGCAATAGGGGCAATTTAGCATGGCCAATCCAACTAACCTGCACATCTTTGGACTATGGGAGGAAACCGGAGCACCCGGAGGAAACCCACGCACACACGGGGAGAACGTGCAGACGTCAAGTGGAATAGAAGGAGAAATGATGAAAGGAGCAGAAGTCGACCATTCAACCCATCGAGCCTGTCCGCCTTTCAATATGATCATGGCTGTTCTTGCACATCCACTCCCCATATCCCTCGACTCCATAAGACACCAAAAATCAGTCTATCCCCTGCCTTAAGTACATGCAGCAAGGGCGTGTTCACAACCTGCTGGAGTAGAGATTGTGAAAGGCTCACAATTTGCTGGGTGAAGACAATTTCTCCTTCTGTATTGTAAAATTCAGGACCGCATTTTTAAAATCAAAATTACTCAAACAATTCAAAATGAGATTGAGGAAGGACAAGTACAACTGACCCTTAAAACTGAGGTACCTAAAGAGTTAAATTATTTCTCTGTATTGCCGAGGAGTACGGACTTTTGCAGCAACAATGTTGAAACTATGAAGAGTGCCAAACTGAACAGTTTTCCTCTGTGTTTCTGTCTTGAATAACAGAGCTTTACATCTCGCAATTATTCATCTCCAACCTGCCGTTGCTAAACACCTTTTACAAGTTATCATTAGCCTTCCTGAGAAAAGCATCATCAACATGAGGAACGATCTTTATCAGGTACGGTTTATTCATTGTCAAGCTAGGAGAGCTTCACTGATATATGTCTAATTATATATGTACAACCGGAGTGCCTTTGAGGGAGATATTGCAGTTCGGGATTGAGGGAGATATTACAGTTCGGGATTGAGGGAGATATTACAGTTCGGGATTGAGGGAGATATTACAGTTCGGGATTGAGGGAGATATTACAGTTCGGGATTGAGGGAGATATTACAGTTCGGGATTGAGGGAGATATTAGAGTTCCGGATTGAGGGAGATATTGCAGTTCGGGATTGAGGGAGATATTGCAGTTCGGGATTGAGGGAGATATTACAATTCGGGATTGAGGGACATATTACAGTTCGGGATTGAGGGAGATATTGCAGTTCGGGATTGAGAGAGATATTGCAGTTCGGGATTGAGAGAGATATTACAGTTCGGGATTGAGGGAGATATTGCAGTTCGGGATTGAGAGAGATATTACAGTTCGGGATTGAGGGAGATATTGCAGTTCCGGATTGAGGGAGATATTGCAGTTCGGGATTGAGGGAGATATTACAGTTCGGGATTGAGAGAGATATTGCAGTTCCGGATTGAGGGAGATATTGCAGTTCGGGATTGAGAGAGATATTACAGTTCGGGATTGAGGGAGATATTGCAGTTCGGGATTGAGGGAGATATTACAGTTCGGGATTGAGGGAGATATTGCAGTTCGGGATTGAGAGAGATATTACAGTTCGAGATTGAGAGAGATATTGCAGTTCCGGATTGAGGGAGATATTGCAGTTCGGGATTGAGGGAGATATTACAGTTCGGGATTGAGAGAGATATTATAGTTCGGGATTGAGGGAGATATTACAGTTCGGGATTGAGGGAGATATTACAGTTCGGGATTGAGGGACATATTACAGTTCGGGATTGAGGGACATATTGCAGTTCGGGATTGAGGGAGATATTACAGTTCCGGGAATTCAATCAGCTGCTTCATTTAAGGCTTCACCAATTGTAGACATTGGTGAATCTGGTTGGATGACATTGTTCTATCTGGTTACATATTGGATCCTTTTGACAAATATCAATGGTTATGATATTTGTATTCAATCAGGTGTTTTGTACAATCTGTATACTTTCCCACCAGTAGAAACTAGCAGTAAAATCTAGAATGTTTATAACACAGCCCAGGCCATTCAGTTCATCTAGTCTGTGCATGATGTTTGTTCAAGTAATTCCAAACTATATATTGTATATATTCAAAATAATTCCACTTTCTCCCCATACTCTATTATCAATCTCAAACTATTCCCACTCTCTCCCCATAGCCCTGTATCAATCCCCAAACTAATCCCACTGCCCCACTCTCTCCCCATAGCCCTGTATCAATCCCCAAACTAATCCGACTGCCCCGCTCTCTCCCCATAGCCCAGCATCAATCCCAAACTAATCCCTCTACCCCACTCTCTCCCCATAGCCCTGTATCAATCCCAAACTAATCCCACTGCCCCACTCTCTCCCCATAGCCCTGTATCAATCCCCAAACTAATCCCACTGCCCCACTCTCTCCCCATAGCCCTGTATCAATCCCCAAACTAATCCCACTGCCCCACTCTCTCCCCATAGCCCTGTATCAATCCCCAAACTAATCCCACTGCCCCACTCTCTCCCCATAGCCCTGTATCAATCCCCAAACTAATCCGACTGCCCCGCTCTCTCCCCATAGCCCAGCATCAATCCCAAACTAATCCCTCTACCCCACTCTCTCCCCATAGCCCTGTATCAATCCCAAACTAATCCCACTGCCCCACTCTCTCCCCATAGCCCTGTATCAATCCCCAAACTAATCCCACTACCCCACTCTCTCACTATAGCCCTGTATCAATTCCCAAACTAATCCCACTGCCCCACTCTCTCCCCGTAGCCCTGTATCAATCCCAAACTAATCCCACTCACCCACTCTCTCCCCATAGCCCTGCATCAATCCCCAAACTAATCCCACTGCCCCACTCTCTCCCCACAATCCTGTATCAATCCCCAAACTAATCCCACTGTCCCACCCTCTCCCCATAGCCTGTATCAATCCCCAAACTAATCCCACTGCCCCACTCTCTCCCCATAGCCCTGTATCAATCCCCAAACTAATCCCACTGCCCCACTATCGCCCCATAGCCCTGTATCAATCCCCAAACTAATCCCACTGCCCCACTCTCTCCCCATAGCCCTGTATCAATCCCCAAACTAATCCCACTGCCCTGCTCTCTCCCCGTAGCCCTGTATCAATCCCAAACTAATCCCACTCACCCACTCTCTCCCCATAGCCCTGTATCAATCCCCAAACTAATCCCACTGCCCTGCTCTCTCTCCGTAGCCCTGTATCAATCCCCAAACTAATCCCACTGCCCCACTCTCTCCCCATAGCCCTGTATCAATCTCCAAACTAATTCCACTGCCCCGCTCTCTCCCCATAGTCTCTGATTCACATATTTATCCAAATTTCCTTGCAAAGATGCTCTACCTCAGACATTCCCTGTGCTAAGATATTCGACGCACCAACAGCCACTGCGCAAAGAAATTCCTACAAAATAGTTCCTCCTGGTCGGAATTTGAAATCGCTGACTTTGTCTCTTATCTTTCCAAGAAGGCAAGTTTCACTTTTCTTTTCCCATCACTGGCATTATCCACACTTTGAGCTCTGAGTTTTTAAGTCCTTTATATAATGTTAACAAAGCAACATTTTATACAAAGTTTTCAGTGTCTCCTTCCTCTCGAGCTCTATTTTCCTATTTGTAAAACCCAGAATGCAGCTGGAATTGTCTAATGGTTTTATTTTACCTGAACACTCATTCAGGAACTTTTGCACTTTATTTGCTTTTGAGTCAAGTGTCAGTGTTTATTTCCCATCTCTAGTTACTCTAAAGGGTGTTGTGTCAGGCTGATAGTTTTAACCAGATTGGGTAAAATAGCCAATCACACCTTGTAGTAATTAGTAACCCAGTGCGGTTTTGGGAAGAATCCAGCAGCTTTAATCCAAATCCCCACAGTGCAGGAGGGGGCCATTCGGCCCATCGGGTCTGCACCGAGCCTCTGAAAGAGCACCTCATCCAGGCCCACTACCACACCCTATCCCCATAACCCCACCTAACCTGCACATCTTTGGACTGTGGGAGGAAACCGGAGCACCCGGAGGAAACCCACGCAGACACGGGGAGGATGTGCAGACTCCGCACAGTCACCTGAGGTCGGAATCGAACCCGGGTCCCTGGTGCTGTGAGGCTGCAGTGCTAACCACTGTGCCACCGTGCTGCCTCGGCGTGTCCGCAAGTTACTCAATTTATTGAACTCACTTTCATTCTGAACCTTGTGACATTTGAACTCCTGATCCCTGGATTGTTGGTGCTTTCCGAGTTATTGTATCCTGGATTTTCAATAAGATATCTTTACCCCTATACTCAAATCTTCTTGTAATAAAGGCCAACATACCATTTGCCTCTTTAACTGCTTGCCTGTATGTCAGCTTTCAGAGACCTATGAACAAGGACACCTGAGTGCTTTAGAAGTTCAACACACCCCAGCATCTCACTATTTGAGAAATACTCTTTCTGTTCCTCCTACCAAAATGGATAACCTCCCATTTCTCCACATTCCATCCGTCAAATTTTTACCATCTGTCTTAGTCTCTCCATATTCCCTTGAAATCTCTTTGCATTCTCCTTCTCGCACTTCCACGTAGCTTTGTGTCATCTGCAAACTTGGAAAGAATTATTATTAATATTACAATTAATCCCCACATGCAAAACATTGCTATTGATTGTGAACAGCTGGGGCAATATCCCACTAGACACAGCCTGCCAACCTGATAATTATTCCTTTTATTCCTTCTCATGTGTTTTCTGTCCATTAACCAGTTCTCAATCCATATCCCCCCCCCCCCCCCCCCCCCAGTCCCATTTGCTGCAATTTTGTTTACTAATCTCTTGTGTGGGCCCTTATCAAATTTTCGGGAAATTTTATATACCACATCCACTGGTTCTGCCTTACTTATTCTGCTAGTTACAGCCTCAAAATAAAACTCCCAGCAGATTTTTAAAATATGATTTCCCTTTCACAAATCCTTGGTGACTGTGCCCAATCCTGCCATTACGTCATAAAGTGTCCTGTTACTACATCCTTTTTATGGATTCTAGCATTTTTCCACTATTGATACCAGGATATAACAGGTCTGTTGTTCCCCATTTTCTTTCTCCCTCCTTTCTTAAGTAGTGGGGTTATAATTGCCACCCTCCAATCTGCAGTAACCATTCCAGAGTCTATAGAATTTTGAAAGGCCATCGCCAATGCCATCTACTACCTCTACAGCCACCTATTTCAACACTCTGGGATGTGGAGCATCTACTTCAAATTCCATTAATTTCTCTAAACTCTTTTTTACTAATAACATCTTGCAGTTCCTCATTTACACTCGTCCCCTGATTCTCCAGATTTCTGGGAGGTTCTTTGTATTTTCCATTTTGTTTTGTGAAAACAGACAAAGTATTTATTTAGTTTCTCTGCCATTTCCTTATTCCCCATTATACATTTTCCTGACTGTTTGTGATGGACTCACATTTCTTCATTGAAGCTTTTCTAGTCCATTTTTATGTTTCTCTCTAGTTTCTCTCGCATTCTATTTTCCCTTTCTTAATCAATTTCTTGGTCCTCCTTTGCAGAATTCTAAAATGCTCCCATTTCTCAGGCTTCCATTTTTTGGCAACTTCATAGAATCCTTCCATTGCTCCCTCTGGGGTAGAGAATTCCAATGATTCACAACCCTTGGAGTGAAGTAATTTCCCCTCTTCTCAGCCTGACATGATCGCCCTCTTGTCCTGAGACCCTGTCCCCCGTGTTTTAAATTCCCAGCCAGGAGAAACAATCTCTCAGCAGCCGATCAAATCCTTCAGAGATGGACAATCATTCTCGTAAACTCAAGATAATATGGGACCAATTTACTGAGCCTCTCGCCATAGGACAACTCCCAATTTAGTGAACCTTTACTGAGCCGCCCCAATGCAAATAAATCCTTTCTTAAATGTGGAGACCAACGCTGCACACAGAGGCTAACTTTTAACATTCCTTTTGCCAGCACACCCAAGTCTTTTTGCACATCAACATTTTAAAATATTCTGTTTTTTCTATCCTTGCGATCAAAGTGAATAACTTCACATTTATACTCCATCTGCCATCTTTTTGCTCATTCACTTAACCTTTCTATCCCTGTGACACTCTACAGTTCACTGCCTGCCAGTTTGAAAATGCTCCATTTCTGTCCACTCTTTGCTTCCATGCCGTTAACCAATTCTTGATCTGTACTAATATATTACCCCTAATTCCATGAGTCCTTATCTTGCCTATTATGTGGCACCTTATTGAAAGCCTTTTGGAAATCCGGGTATACTACATCTACTGGTTCCCCTTCATCTACCTAACTAGATACATTCTCCAAAAAACTCCAATTTATTTGTCAAACAGGACTTCCCTTTAATAAAGCTATGTTAACTTGCCCTAATCGTACTCTGCTTTTCTAAGCAATATTACTCAGACTTCCTAAAGAAGGAATGTTTCCCAGTGATTGATTTTAGTCTAACTGGACTGTAGTTCATTATTTTCTCTCTCTCTCTCTCTTTTTCTGTCTCCTTCCTTGAAAAGCCATGTAATATTTGTCAATTTCTAATCTGATGGGACTGTTCCTGAATTTAAGGAATTTTGGGAAAGTGGGGATTTTTCAACCTGATTCCCATTATCTATTCCAAAGAAGCTGTGCTCGCCAACGCTCTTTAATTGTTCTAGTATTGACAGTGAGTCTCTCTGAACTGTGCACAAAACCAGGAGTGTTTCCTTTTCAGACTCCATTGCACCTGGCAGTGATCACAAAGCAGGTGGAGGTGGTGGAGGCGTTGCTGCAAGCTGGAGCTGATGTGGGTCTCCTGGATTGCCACAGTAACTCAGTCCTACACCTGGCTGCGGAGCAGGGAGATGTGAAGATGCTGGGCGTCCTGCTAAGCAAAAGGAGCAAAGCTGTCCTTGAACTCCTCCGTCTGCGAAATAATGCAGGTGTGTAGATCAGGGATTGTGAGGCAGCCCTACCCCACGGGAGGAGATGGGCCTCTCTGATTTCCACAGTGCTGGTCTGTTGAATCTTATAATTGACAGTGGATAAATAATATTTTACACTGAAGAGGATGATTATTAAGAGTGCCTGTCCCTCATGAAGGATTTTTAAGAATGAGCAGAATTCCTTCCAAATGTTTTGATTTTTGTCGCTTATTTTTACATTTTACACCCCTGAGGATTGTGAACTTGATGTGGAGATGCCGGCGTTGGACTGGGGTGAGCACAGTAAGAAGTCTTACAACACCAGGTTAAAGTCCAAAAGGTTTGTTTCAAACACTAGCTTTCGGAGCACTGCTCCTTCCTCAGGTGAATCTGATGTTGTAAGACTTCTGATTGTGGACTTGGCTGTGTTAATTCTGAAGCAATTTCTATTGCAGAAATCTACAGGATTGGTTTTGTGTTGAGTCAGTGGAATTGATCTGTCCAAACACGTGACTCAGCCCCAAGCTCAGAAAAGCAGACCTTAGTGTATAATAATCTTTATTATTGTCACAAGTAGGCTTACGTTAACACTGCAATGAAGTTACTGTGAAAAGCCCCTAGTCGCCACACTCCGGTACCTGAACGGGTACACGGAGGGAGAATTCAGAATATCCAATTCACCTAACAGCACGTCTTTCGGGACTTGTGGGAGGAAACCGGAGCACCCGGAGGAAACCCACGCAGACACGGGGAGAACATGCAGACTCCTCACAGACAGTGACCCAAGCCAAAGGGCAGCACGGTAGCATGGTGGTTAGCATAAATGCTTCACAGCTCCAGGGTCCCAGGTTCGGTTCCCGGCTGGGTCACTGTCTGTGCGGAGTCTGCACGTCCTCCCAGTGTGTGCGTGGGTTTCCTCCAGGTGCTCCGGTTTCCTCCCACAGTCCAAAGATGTGCGGGTTAGGTGGATTGGCCATGCTAAATTGCCCGTAGTGTCCTAAAAAGTAAGGTTGGGGGGGGGGGGGGTTGTTGGGTTACGGGTATAGGGTGGATACGTGGGTTTGAGTAGGGTGATCATTGCTCGGCACAACATCGAGGGCCGAAGGGCCTGTTCTGTGCTGTACTGTTCTATGTTCTAAGCCGGGAATCGAACCTGGGACCCTGGAGCTGTGAAGCAACAGTGCTAACCACTGGATAAAGGCAAATCACTGCGGATGCTGGAATCTGAAACCAAAAGAGAAAATGCTGGAAAATCTCAGCGGGTCTGGCAGCGTCTGTAAGGAGAGAAAAGAGTTGATGTTTCGAGTCCAGATGACCCTTTGCCAAAGCTAAAGCACAGAAATTGGGAGATATTTATACTGTAGGGTGAGGGAATGAAAGATGAGTCATAGCCACAGAAACCAAGGGAAAGGAGTGCGAATGGCAGTCCCCAGAGGGAATAAAAGGTGTGAAAGGCCAAACAGCAGGGAAACTAAAATCAGAGGGTGCTAACCACTGTGCTACCATGCTGCAGTGTAATGTTTCCATTTCCTACACCAATTATCTTTAGTGCCCAATAAGAGGCATTGTTGCTGTTCAGACCCACCAGAGTGGCTTGAATATTAAGACCATAAGACATAGGAGCAGAATGAAGCCATTCAGCCCATTGGTTCTGCTCCGCCATTCAATCATGGCATTTTTTGCATTCTCATTCTCCTGCCTTCTTCCCCATACCCCTGACCTGCTTATTAATCAAGAACCTATCCATCTCTGTCTTAAAGACACTCAGTGATTTGGCCTCCACAGCCTTCTGCGGCAAAGTGTTCCACAGATTCACCACCCTCTGGCTGAAGAAATTCCTCCTCATCTCTGTTTTAAAGGATCGTCCTTTCAGTCTGAAGCTGTGCCCTCTGGTTCTGGTTCCTCTTACTAGTGGAAATATCCTCTCCATGTCTACTCTTTCTAAGCCTCTCAGTATTCAAGGATGTGAGCAAATAGCCACAAGTACTTTCACGGAGCGAAGAAACTGACATCTTCTTCGCAGCCTCCAACACGTCATCGATGAAGATGAACATCTTGCCAAGGTCATCCCCACACCCCCTCTACTTGCCTTCAAACAACCGCGCAACCTCAAACAAACCATTGTTTGCAGCAAACTACCCAGCCTTCAGAACAGCGACCACGACACCACACAACCCTGTCATGGCAATCTCTGCAAGGCTTGCCAGATCATCGACATGGACACCACCATTACACGTGAGAACACCACCCACCAGGTACGCGGTACATACTTGTGTGACTCGACCAACGTTGTCTACCTCATACGCTGCAGGAAAGGATGTCCCAAAGCGTGGTACATTGGCGAGACCATGCAGACGCTGCGACAATGGATGAACAGACATCGCGCAGCAATCACCAGGCAGGAATGTTCCCTTCCAGTCGGGGAACACTTCAGCAGCCAAGGGCATTCAGCCTCTGATCTCCGGGTAAGCGTTCTCCAAGGCGGCCTTCAGGACGCGCGACAACGCAGAATCACCGAGCAGAAACTTATAGCCAAGTTCCGCACACACGAGTACAGCCTCACCCCCCACCATCTGGCCTGGGCTTGCGAAATCCTACCAACTGTCCTGGTTTGAGGCAATTCACACCTCTTTAACCTGGGGTTACCCCATCTCTGGATCTGTAAAGATTCAATTACCTGCAAATGCTCGCATTCCAAGTATTGTCTGGCATCTTTGACTTTGTCTATATAGATGTTTCTGGACCATACCTCTTCATTCACCTGAGGAAGGAGCAGTGCTCCGAAAGCTAGTGTTTGAAACAAACATGTTGGACTTTAACCTGGTGCTGTAAGACTTCTTACTGTGCTTTCCAATTCTTTTCAAGTAAAACAACAAGAAATTCCATGTGAACTATCTTCTGATATTGAGTCTTGGCCATTCCCAAATGAGGAGTCACTGGTTGAAGAATAACGCTGAGACACATTCCTGTACAACAATGAGCAGACATTGTCCCTGACTCTTTATGAATTCCAGCTTTTCCTTGAATTGTGCTGTTGGATATTTTAAGTTACTGGGAAGAGGAAGGTGGTAAATGGGCTTTAAGTTTCAGCGTAGCACTCCATCATCATTATATTTCCAGGGTTGCATCACTATGCACTCTGTATGTACTATGTACTCCATCAATGCTGACCCTCCGCCAGCTTCGACCTTCCAAAAGTGCAACCGAGGAAACTGATTAGCAAGGATGTGGCTGGCTTTATATCCGGGCTTAATGAACTAGACATCAAACAGCAGTGATTTCTCCGTTCCAGTTAAGCTGACGGACTGTGCACAGTCTTGCAAAGATTTTTCTCTCCTAGCTTTGGTTTTCTGTCCAAATAAGCATAGTACTATACACACCCCTGTCAGCATCAACGGAGCCGAGGTAGAGATGGTGAGCAGTTTCAAATTCCTAGGGGTGCACATCACCAAAAATCTATCCTGGCCCACTCATGTCGACGCTATCACCAAGAAAGCACAACAGCGCCTTTACTTCCTCAGGAAACTAAGGAAATTTGGCATGTCCACATTAACCCTTACCAACTTTTACAGATGCACTATAGAGAGCATCCTCTCGGGCTGCATCACAGCCTGGTATGGCAACTGCTCGGCCCAGGACCGCAAGAAACTTCAGAGAGTCGTGAATACCGCCCAGTCCATCACACGAACCTGCCTCCCATCCATTGATTCCATCTACACCTCCCGCTGCCGGGGGAAAGCAGGCAGCATAATCAAGGATCCCTCCCACCCGGCTTACTCACTTTTCCAACTTCTTCCATCAGGCAGGAGATTCAGAAGTCTGAGAACACGGACGAACAGACTCAAAAACAGCTTCTTCCCCACTGTCACCAGACTCCTAAATGACCCTTTTATGGACTGTCCTCATTAACACTACACCCTGTCTGCTTCATCCGATGCCAATGCTTATGTAGTTACATTGTATATCTTGTGTTGCCCTATTATGTATTCTCATGTATTTTCTTGAATTCTGTTCAATTCCCTTTTCTTCCCATGTACTGAATGATCTGTTGAGCTGCTTGCAGAAAAATACTTTTCACTGTACCTCGGTACACGTGACAATAAACAAATCCAATCCAATCCAATCCAATCCAATTAAGTGGAGCTCTTAAAATCACTTTAACCGGTAATTTTGAAGTTGATGTCAGTGCAATAGAATAATTGATATCATTCTCTGGGTATTTTAATTGCCTTATACCAGGGGTAGGCAAACTACGGCCCGCGGGCCGCATGCGGCCCGCCAAAGGTCTTTATGCGGCCCACCAAGTCATTAAAAAAAAAATTTTTTTAAATTATTTTTTAAGGTTAATGGGGGGGCTGTTGGGTTACGGGAATAGGGTGGATACGTTGACTTGAGTAGGGTGATTATTGCTCGGCACAACGTCGAGGGCCGAAGGGCCTGTTCTGTGCTGTACTGTTCTATGTTCTATATGAGGCGCCCAGAATCATAACCGGGTGAAGTAATTATTTTACTTAATATACTATGCGGCCCTTTAAAATTGTGAATTTCTGAATGTGGCCCTTGCACGGAAAAGTTTGCCCACCCCTGCCTTATACCGTCTTCCCATCACCAAATCTGATCCAGCTGATTTTGACATTTCCCATTGAGTTTCCACCAATAAGATAGTGGATTGTTCACTTGATTATTTTAACAATTATACAAAGTAAGAACAAGAATTATTAGTTTGGCAAATAAATCAACAGCTGGTGATATAAGCAGTGTTAACAAGCACCTTGTTATTCCCAGGTTTCAGTGCCATACACCTGGCTGTGATAGCAAACAGCCTCTCGTCGCTCAGGCAGTTGATTGCAGCGGGAGCGGAGGTTGATGGTCAGGAGCAGCATTCCGGCCGGACTGCACTCCACCTTGCCGTCGAGCAGGAAAACATCTCTTTGGCCGGTAGCCTTCTGTTGGAGGTGAGTTTGGAGCATTTCTATTTCACAATCTCAGAACCTCTCAAAGTGTGTTACAGCCAGAGGAATTGCAACATAATTACTAATGGAGATTCATCAATCAATTACACACAGCACAGCAAGATCCCACAAATGGCAATATCATAATGACCCAGATCATCTGGTTCAACATGAGACGGGTGATACATTTCAGCCCAAAGGGACGGGGAGAATGTCCCACCGTTCACAGTAATGATCAGTACTGACCCTCTGACAGAGCGGCACACCCTCAGTACTGACCCTCTGACTGTGCGGCACACCCTCAGTACTGACCCTCTGACAGTGCAGCACTCCCTCAGTACTGACCCTCTGACAGTGCAGCACTCCCTCAGTACTGACCCTCTGACAGTGCAGCACTCCCTCAGTACTGACCCTCTGACAGTGCAGCACTCCCTCAGTACTGACCCTCTGACAGTGCAGCACTCCCTCAGTACTGACCCTCTGACAGTGCAGCAACTCCCTCAGTACTGACCCACTGTCAGTGCAGCACTCCCACAGTACTGACCCTCTGACAGTGCAGCACTCCCTCAGTACTGACCCTCTGACAGTGCAGCACTCCCTCAGTACTGACCCTCTGACAGTGCAGCACTCCCTCAGTACTGACCCTCTGACAGTGCAGCAACTCCCTCAGTACTGACCCACTGTCAGTGCAGCACTCCCACAGTACTGACCCTCTGACAGTGCAGCACTCCCTCAGTACTGACCCTCTGGCAGTGCGGCACTCCCTCAGTACTGACCCTCTGACAGTGCAGCACTCCCTCAATGCTGACCCACTGACAGTGCAGCACTCCCTCAGTACTGACCCTCTGACAGTGCGGCACTCCCTCAGTACTGACCCTCTGACAGTGCAGCCCTCCCTCAGTACTGACCCTCTGACAGTGCGGCACTCCCTCAGTACCGACCCTCTGACAGTGCAGCAACTCCCTCAGTACTGACCCTCTGACAGTGCAGCAACTCCCTCAGTACTGACCCTCTGACAGTGCGGCACTCCCTCAATACTGACCCTCTGACAGTGCAGCACTCCCTCAGTACTGACCCTCTGATAATGCAGCACTCCCACAGTACTGACCCTCTGACAGTGCAGCCCTCCCTCAGTACTGACCCTCTGACAGTGCAGCCCTCCCTCAGTACTGACCCTCTGACAGTGCGGCACTCCCTCAGTACCGACCCTCTGACAGTGCAGCAACTCCCTCAGTACTGACCCTCTGACAGTGCAGCAACTCCCTCAGTACTGATCCTCTGACAGTGCAGCACTCCCTCAGTACCGACCCTCTGACAGTGCGGCACTCCCTCAGTACTGACCCTCTGACAGTGCGGCACTCCCTCAGTACTGACCCTCTGACAGTGCGGCACTCCCTCAGTACTGACCTTCTGACAGTGCAGCATTCCCTCAGTACTGACCCTCTGACAGTGCAGCACTCCCTCAGTACTGACCCTCTGACAGTGCGGCACTCCCTCAGTACTGACCCTCTGACAGTGCAGCACTCCCTCAGTACTGACCCTCTGACAGTGCGGCACTCCCTCAGTACTGACCCTCTGACAGTGCAGCGCTCCCTCAGTACTGACCCTCTGACAGTGCGGCACTCCCTCAGTACTGACCCTCTGACAGTGCAGCACTCCCTCAGTACTGACCCTCTGACAGTGCAGCACTCCCTCAGTACTGACATTCCGACAGTACAGCACTCCCTCAGTACTGGCCCTCTGACAGTGCGGCACTCCCTCAGTACTGACCCTCTGACAGTGCAGCACTCCCTCAGTACTGACCCTCTGACAGTGCAGCACTCCCTCAGTACTGACCCTCTGACAGTGCAGCACTCCCTCAGTACTGACCCTCTGACAGTGCGGCACTCCCTCAGTACTGACCCTCTGACAGTGCAGCGCTCCCTCAGTACTGACCCTCTGACAGTGCGGCACTCCCTCAGTACTGACCCTCTGACAGTGAGGCACTCCCTCAGTACTGACCCTCTGACAGTGCGGCACTCCCTCAGTACTGACCCTCTGACAGTGCGGCACTCCCTCAGTACTGACCCTCTGACAGTGCGGCACTCCCTCAGTACTGACCCTGTGACAGTGCGGCACTCCCTCAGTACTGACCCTCTGACAGTGCGGCCCTCCCTCAGTACTGACCCTCTGACAGTGCGGCACTCCCTCAGTACTGACCCTGTGACAGTGCGGCACTCCCTCTGTACTGACCCTCTGACAGTGCGGCACTCCCTCAGTACTGACCCTCTGACAGTGCGGCACTCCCTCAGTACTGACCCTCTGACAGTGCAGCACTCCCTCAGGACTGACCCTCTGACAGTGCGGCACTCCCTCAGTACTGACCCTCTGACAGTGCAGCACTCCCTCAGTATTGACCCCATGACAGTGCGGCACTCCCTCAGTACTGACCCTCTGACAGTGCAGCACTCCCTCAGTACTGACCCTCTGACAGTGCGGCACTCCCTCAGTACTGACCCTCTGACAGTGCGGCACTCCCTCAGTACTGACCCTCTGACAGTGCGGCACTCCCTCAGTACTGACCCTCTGACAGTGCAGCACTCCCTCAGTACTGACCCTCTGACAGTGCAGCACTCCCTCAGTACTGACCCTCTGACAGTGCGGCACTCCCTCAGTACTGACCCTCTGACAGTGCGGCACTCCCTCAGTACTGACCCTCTGACAGTGCGGCTCTCCCTCAGTACTGACCCTCTGACAGTGCGGCACTCCCTCAGTACTGACCCTCTGACAGTGCAGCACTCCCTCAGTACTGACCCTCTGACAGTGCAGCACTCCCTCAGTACTGACCCTCTGACAGTGTGGCACTCCCTCAGTACTGACCCTCTGACAGAGCAGCACTCCCTCAGTACTGACCCTCTGACAGTGCAGCACTCCCTCAGTACTGACCCTCTGACAGTGCAGCACTCCCTCAGTACTGACCCTCTGACAGTGTGGCGAGGGTGTTAGGCGACACCAAGCCTGCTGGCTGTCAAACCGCTGCCAAGACTCTTGGAAATGATTCATGATGCCATTCAGAAACGAGTAATTTAAAATAGTTTCCTTTCAAATCTGATCTGTGCTGTACTGTTCTATGTTCTATGTTCTATTTGTGTAAATTAAAACAGTTCTGGGCAAGCTGCATATTCCCATCATCTTTTTGTCACAAAGCACTTTGTGTCCGTGTAGTGGGAGATCTGGTCAATGTTGCAGTAGTAATTAGCTGCAAACATCTTGTGATTAGCAGGTGCTTGTATTGAGATCGAGCTGGTGAAAGGTTTCCCTGGTTGGCTGGCGGTGATTAAATGTTTGTGATGCCGCTGCTTTGCAGTGATTGATAATGAGGTGCAGCTCCCTCCAGTGGCGGGTTTGAGCTGCAGTGAGACTGCTTTCTGAGAATTGGTGATACTTTCTCTCTGCCCCACGATTGTATTGAGGAAGGTCCCATACAGACAGCAAAGCCTCACAGAATTATCTACGTGTGTTCAGGCTAATTGTGAAACTATAGAATCCTGTAGCGACGCTCTTTTTAATTCTCATCATGTAACTTGTTGACATTGGGATTCTGAAGTATTTTGTTGTGTACAATAGACCTTTCCAGATATGGTTGAAAATGGGGAGTTTGTCTACTCCTCATAACTGCTAAAGGATTTCTGACGGACTCCAGTGTTCTGGGTGTGTTTCAGATAAAGAGAAACAAAATATTTGCATTTAAATCATAGAATTTATGTTTAGATCATAGAATTTACAGCGCAGAAGGAGGCATTCGGCCCATCGAGTCTGAACCGGCTCTTGGAAAGAGCACCCTACCCAAGTTCAACACCTACACCCTATCCCCATAACCCAGTAACCCCACCCAACACTAAGGGCAATTTTGGACACTAAGGGCAATTTAGCATGGCCAATCCACCTAACCTGCACATCTTTGGACTGTGGGAGGAAACCGGAGCACCCGGAGGAAACCCACGGACACACGGGGAGGATGTGCAGACTCCGCACAGACAGTTACCCAGCCGGGAATCGAACCTGGGACCCTGGAGCTGTGAAGCCATTGTGCTATCCACAATGCTACCGTGCTGCCCCAGGATGTCTCACAGTGGTTTGCAGTCACTGAAATACTTATGAACTGCTGTTATGTGGGAAACAAGCTGCCCAGTTAATGCACAGGAAGCGCCCACAAACAGCAATGTGATAATCAGTTTTCAATGATGGTTGAGGAATATTATTGTAGCAAAAGTGTCCATCAGCGTTACCACGGACTGTCCGGTGCGTTACCGTACACTGTCTGGCGGCGTTACCACATGCTATCCAGTGGCGTTACCGCATGCTCTCCAGCAGCATTACCGCTCACTGTCCACTGGTGTTACCCTGTACTGTCCGGCGGCTTTACCGCTCACTGTCCACCGGTGTTACCCTGTACTGTCCGGCGGCTTTACCGTGCACTGTCCGGCGGCTTTACCGTGCACTGTCCACTGGTGTTACCCTGTACTGTCCGGCGGCTTTACCGCACACTGTCCGGCGGCTTTACCGTGCACTGTCCAGTGGTGTTACCCTGTACTGTCCGGCGGCTTTACCGCTCACTGTCCACCGGTGTTACCCTGTACTGTCCGGCGGCTTTACCGCTCACTGTCCATCGGTGTTACCCTGTACTGTCCGGCGGCTTCACCGCTCACTGTCCAGTGGTGTTACCCTGTACTGTCCGGCGGCTTTACCGTGCACTGTCCGGTGGTGTTACCCTGTATTGTCCAGCGGCTTTACCATGCACTGTCCGGCAGCTTTACCGTGCACTGTCCGGTGGTCTTGCTGTATGCTATCTGGCGGCATTACTGCGTGCTCTCCAGCCAGCGTTACCACATTCTCTCCAGTGGCATTACTGTGCAGTGTCCGGCGGCCTTACCATGTGATGTGTTTCAACCCTCAGGGCAATGCTGAAATTGATTCCACCACATTTGATGGATCTACGGCACTTCACATAGCAGCAGGAAGAGGCTGTGCCAAACTTTGCGCCCTTCTAATGGCAGCAGGTATGTAGTTGGGTGTTTTTGTGTAAGGGATGCTTCACTGGGCAAATCTGGTTCTTCAAAGAATTATGTTATAATATAATAATCTTTATTGTCACAAGTAGGCTTACATTAACACTGCAATTAAGTTACTGTGTAAATCCCGTCGTCGCCACATTTAGGCACCTGTTTGGGTACACAGAGGGAGAATTCAGAATGTTCAATTCACCTAACAGCACGTCTTTTGGAACTTGTGGGAGGAAACCGGAGCACCCGGAGGAAACCAACGCAGACACGGGGAGAACGTGCAGGCTCTGGACAGTGACCCAAGCTGGGAATCGAACCTGGGACCCTGGAGCTGTGAAGCAACAGTGCTAACCACTGTGCTACCGTGCTGCCCATAAAAGCATTAAGCAGAATAATGCTGTGCATCTCACGGATGTTGCGCTGAAGGCCCCAATGTGCTGTCTTGGGAAGGAAGCGAGTATACTTGTGGAGACCTGGAGCCTCGAATCTGATTGAATCATTAACAGAAAAGAATCCTACCAGCCTCATTGTGCCAGCCTCTAGCATCTGGAGCATGGGGCAACTGGGCAGAGGCTTGTTACTGTGAGCATTGGGAGTTGTTTTAATTACCAGCTGAGTCTGAGCACATCCTCTTACAACACCCACACTGCGCACCCTCAGGCAGCCGCTGTGCGTGTGAAACGTGAAGCAACACAGAGCATCAAAATGCGTTCAGGGAGACCATTCAGCCATCTTTGAACGAGCTATCCAATCAGCCCCACATCCACTCAGATATTTGTTGCTCGGCCTTGAGGGTGACCTGCTTCCTGATCTATTTGAAATTATATGTTTGTATTTCAAATGAAATAAGTTTCTTAAAATTGATTTTCACAATTGACTTTATTATAAACGTTCTTATTGGTCACCTGCTAACCTGGTGTTTTTCTGGCATCTAATTTTCTCAGGTGCAGATTCACAGATCGAGAATCATGAACCACTGGATGACGAAGATGATGATGAAGGGATTTTTCACGGGACCACACCCTTGGACATGGCAGCTTCGGAAGAGGTAAGATAACCAACTGAAATAAGACCATTGCTGGGAGACTCACTGATCGATCATTTGAAGGGAAGGAAAAAAAAGAACTTTAGAAGTACTTTTCACAATCCCAGGATGTCCAGAAGTGGCTTACAACTAATAATAATAATAATTGGTTGGTGCCATTCCCACTGCCCTGAAACATCTCCTTTCCAAGGAGCCATTCAATTGCTATTTAATCTGCTTCCACCCCCCTTTCAGGCAGATCCTAACTCGCTGTGTCAAAAACACTCTCATCTCTCTTATTTGGCTTTTCTTCCAATTAATTTTTGATTCTTTTATTAGGAAATGTAGCATGTGTGTGATTGAGGTAATATATTAGAATGGATTGAAGATTGGTTAATGGATAGGAAAGACCAACAATGAGCAGGCTGTAATTTCGCAGTGATCACTCCCGGGGCCTCTGCTATTTCCAACATATCAATGATGTGGATGAGTAGACTGAGGGTAATGTATCCAAGGTACAAAGCTAGCTGGGAAAGTAAGCTGCAAAGATGACACAACAAGGCTGCAAAGGAATATCTCAACAGGTGGAGTGAGTGGGCAAGAACATGGTAGATGGCATATAGAACATAGAACAGTACAGCACAGAACAGGCCCTTCGGCCCTCAATGTTGTGCCGAGCAATTATCACCCTACTCAAACCCACGTATCCACCCTATACCCGTAACCCAACAAACCCCCTTAACCTTACTTTTTAGGACACTACGGGCAATTTAGCATGGCCAATCCACCTAACCCGCACATCTTTGGACTGCGGGAGGAAACCGGAGCACCCGGAGGAAACCCACGCACGCACGGGGAGGACGTGCAGACTCCACACAGACAGTGACCCAGCCGGGAATCGAACCTGGGACCCTGGAGCTGTGAAGCATTTATGCTAACCACCATGCTACCCTGCTGCCCCTTATAATCTGTGGAAATGTGAGGCTATCCACTTTGGTAGGCAAATGCTTCCCATTCAGATGACTGAAGTACAAGATGTCGTTGTACATGAATCACTTGAAGTTAACGGAAGTAAAAACAATTAGGAAAACAAATGCCAGGTTAACCATTATTACAAAGCGATTGCCCTATGAGAATAGACGAGTCTTGACTGCAATTGTATAGGGCCTTGGTGAGCACCAGGCCAGGGATTTTGTGCATAGCTTTGATCTCCTTACCCAAGGATGTATACTCTGGTTTTCGAGAGTGTGCAGCAAAGGTTCACCACATTGATTCCTCGGGCAGGAGGATTGTGGTAGAGTAGAGATTGAGTAGAATACACCTATATTCCTAAAGTTTATTAGAATGAGAGGTGGTGTTATTGAAAGAGGTAGGGGTCACACCCTCACAATAGGAGCTGGCCATTTAGAACTGAGATGGGAATTTCTTTATTCAGATAGTTGTGAATCCCAAATTCAGTGGCTGCTCAGTGAGTATATTCAAAGTGGAGATTGATAATTTTCTAGCTATAAGGGAGTGGAGGGATATGGGGGTCAGGTGGGAATGTGAAGTTGATACAGAAGTTCAACCATGATCTTATCAAATGGAAAAATAATTACCACTAGTCCAAGAGCATCAATGTCATAAATTTACTGTCACAAAAACGAGTGACGTGAAGATGCCGGCGTTGGACTGGGGTGAGCACAGTAAGAAGTCTGACAACACCATGTTAAAGTCCGACAGGTTTGTTTTGAATCACTAGCTTTTGGAGCACTGCTCCTTCCTCAGGTGAATGAAGAGGTGGGTTCCACAAACATATATATAGACAAAGTCAAAGATGCAAGACGATACTTTGAATGCGAGTCTTTGCAGGTAATTAGGTCTTTACAGGTCCAGTTGGAGCAACTGGAGAGAGGGATAACCCCAGGTTAAAGAGGTGTGAATTGTCTCAAGCCAGGACAGATGGTAGGATTTTGCAAACCCAGGCCAGATGGTGGGGGGTGAATGTAATGCAACATGAATCCAAGGTCCCGGTTGAGGCCGTACTCATGTGTGCAGAACTTGGCCATCAGTTTCTGAAAGGATGTCCCGAAGCGTGGTACATTGGCGAGACCATGCAGACGCTGCGACAATGGATGAACGGATATCGCGCGACAATCACCAGACAGGAATGTTCCCTTCCAGTCAGGGAACACTTCAACAGTCAAGGGCAACACGGTGGCGCAGTGGTTAGCCCTGCTGCCTCACGGCGCCGAGGTCCCAGGTTCGATCCCGGCTCTGGGTCACTGTCCGTGTGGAGTTTGCACATTCTCCCCATGTTTGCGTGGGTTTCACCCCTACAAACCCAAAGATGTGCAGGTTAGGTGGATTGGCTATGCTAAATTGCCCCTTAATTGGAAAAAGAAATGAATTGGGTACTCTAAATTTAAAAAAAAAAAAAAACAGTCAAGGGCATTCAGCCTCTGATCTCCGGGTAAGCGTTCTCCAAGACGGCCTTCAGGGCGCACGACAACGCAGAATTGCCGAGCAAAAACTTTTGGCCAAGCTCTGCACACATGAGTACGGCCTCAACCGGGACCTGGGATTCATGTCGCATTACATTCATCCCCCACCACCTGGCCTGGGCTTGCAAAATCCTACCAACTGTCCTGGCTTGAGACAATTCACATCTCTTTAACCTGGGGTTATCCCTCTCTCCAGTAGCTCCGCCTGGACCTGTAAAGACTAAATTACCTGCAAAGACTCGCATTCAAAGTATCGTCTTGCACCTTTGACTTTGTCTATATATATGTTTGTGGAACCCACCTCTTCATTCACCTGAGGAAGGAGCAGTGCTCCGAAAGCTAGTGATTCGAAACAAAGGTGTTGGACTTTAACCTGGTGTTGTAAGATTTCTTACTAAAAAGAGTGAAAAAGGTTAGGAGGAAATGGTTTACACAGTTTGCTTGTTTGAACACGGGCTGCCTTACTCGGAACAGCAGTGGAAGCAGAAATAATCACAATTATTTTCAAGAAGTTGGTCAAAAATTGGAAAAAATAATATTTTAAAAAGGCTTGAATGGACGTATGGCCTAACCCTTTGCTCTTATTTATCATCCCCTAGTTCTAGTTATTAAATATTCTGCTGTCTCCTTAATTGTGAGCAATTTGATTTATCGATTGTCATTTATTTTCCAGGTGTATGATATCCTGAATGGTAAACCCTACCAACCAAAAACTGCATCTATTTCTCCTTTCCCACGAGGTAATAATTAGTCACCGCTTCAGTGAAGCACATCATTAATCTTTATCATTCCTTCAAATGAACCATCTCCAAAAGTATTCTGTTGGGAAGAGGTGGGGAATCTCAGTCCTTGGACTCCACAGCTTCTAAATGGTATAATCTGGTGTATCCTGTTCTGAATTGGATTATTTGATATCTGACATTTGTTTTATATGTAATTAAATAAGTTTTAATAGGGGCCTGTGATTGTGCTAAAGATTTGCAGAAGGATTTCAATCAATTGTAAAACTGAGCAAGAAAATGCCAAATGAAATGTTACACTGGGAAACGCGATGGGTTAAAAAGAATGTAAATACTAATGGCAAGAATAGAAATAGACATGTCCATGCAATTAATAATACAAATAAAATATTCAGAACTTGGATTTTTAGACTGCCTTCCACGCCCTCAGGGTGTCCTGAAGGATTTCCCAGCCAATGGAGTAATTCACTGCCATGATGTAGGAAATGCGCCAGCCACTTGTTTAGAGAGAATGGTGTAGTGTCTGTCTGCTGCTCGCTCGGACTGCTTGGATCACGCTATAAAAATGACATCCAGGAAAAAGCAACATTGATTCTGGAGGGTGTACAGTTTATAAACTCAATCTGCCAATCCTTTCCCTCCATGTGAAGCATTTCTGTGTTCCACTGGAACCTCAGGAACCCAAATAAAGTAGAAATGTTCCACCTTCCTGGAATACTCGGCCAGGCAGCACAATGTTGATTCTACACTGAGAGACGGTCTGTTTGTTTGCTAGGTGATCTAGGGCAACTGGATGTGGAAGCTAAGCTGGAGCTTTGTAAACTGTTGGAGGTGCCGGAACCCAGTCTCAACTGGATGACCCTTGCACAGAAATTGGGTCTTGGCATTCTAATCAATGCCTTTAAACTCAGCCATTCGCCAGCGAAAACTCTGCTAGATAACTATGAGGTGAGCTGAATATGTCCTCTGTCTTATACATATGTCATTTTATAATGAAACTGGATTTAGATTTGTCACCGGTACTGAGGTACAGTGAAAAGTATTGTTCTGTGTACATTCCAGGCAGATTGTTCCATACCTGGGAAAAACATGGGACATACATTAATACACAATGTAAATACATAGACACAGACATCGGGTGAAGCATATGGAGTGTGGTACTACTCAGTAGAGAAGATGTGTGAAGAGATCAGATCAGTCCATACGAGGGTCGTTTAGGAGTCTGGTAACAGCGGGGAAGAAACTGTTTTTGAATCTGTTCGTGCGTGTTCTCAGACTTTTGTATCTTCTGCCCGGATAAAGATGTTGGGAGAGAGAATAAGCCTGGTGTCCATGGGATTAAAAATAGAGGGGGATGTGTACTTTACAAGCCAGGTTTGAGACTGAATGGTTTAGTTATCTCCTCCTCCCCATTCAGAGAATGCCACAAAGATTTGCTACTTTCAATAATGCACTGACTGTTGACATGGTTGGGGGGGAGGGATGTAGTGGGGAAAACAGTAGCCAATGTGCATTGGCTTGTGCCAGATTCCCCCAACATTTCAATCAGGAATGGAGTGAGTACTGAATGCAGGTTGAATGGAGTGGGTACTGAATGCAGGTTGAATGGAGTGGGTACTGAATGTAGGTTGAATGGAGTGGGTACTGAATGCAGGTTGAATGGAGTGGGTACTGAATGCAGGTTGAATGGAGTGGGTACTGAATGCAGGTTGAATGGAGTGGGTACTGAATGTAGGTTGAATGGAGTGGGTACTGAATGCAGGTTGAATGGAGTGGGTACTGAATGCAGGTTGAATGGAGTGGGTACTGAATGCAGGTTGAATGGAGTGGGTACTGAATGCAGGTTGAATGGAGTGGGTACTGAATGCAGGTTGAATGGAGTGGATACTGAATGCAGGTTGAATGGAGTGGGTACTGAATGCAGGTTGATACCACCCTTCAGCAGAGCAAAGCTGAAATTGTTGTACACAAACTGTCGGTGCTGCCTCAAATGTTCACCACTCTCAGGTGTTCTTTAAGTTTGCATTTCTCCTTTGTGCTGTACCAACCCCTTTCTATTCCCTTGTTTATTGAAGGTATCTGGTGGCACAGTCATGGAGATTCTGGAAACATTGAAGTCTATGGGCTACAGTAAAGCAGTTGCAGTGCTTCACAAAGCAATGGCAAACTCAGAAAACACACAACCAGATGAGAGAGACAACTCACCAACACCCATTGAACAGCAGAACAGTAAGTGCAAATGTGAGAAAACTCCGGCTGGTAAAAGTAGGGAAAATCCCAAGATATTCTGTAAATATATCAATGGGAAGAGGATAACCAGGGAAGAGAGAGGCCCATTAGGGACCACGGGGGAAATCTGTGGGTGGAGCCAGAGGACATTGGGAGGGTGGTGAATGAATATTTCACATCTGTCTTCATCCAAGAGAATGAGGAGTTGATATGGAACTCAGGGAGAGAGACTGTGAGGATCTTTAGAAAATTGTCAGAGGGGGTGACAAGGTGTTGGGAGGCTTGAAAGTGGATCAGGCGTTATGGGGAGAAGGCAGGAGAATGGGGATGAGAAAATATCAGCCATGGTTGAATGGCGGAGCAGACTCGATGGGTCGAGAGGCCTAATTCTGCTCCTATGTCTTATGGACAAATCTCCAGATATGGATGAATTGTGTCCCAGGTTGCTGTGGATTGTGTCCCAGATTGCACAAAATTTTAATTCCTCTCTGGCTATGGGGGAGGTGCCAGAGGATTGGAGAACCGCTATTTAAGAAAGGTTGTAGAGACAAGCCAGGAAACTACAGACCAGCGAGTCTCAAGTCAGTGGTGGGGAAGCTATTGAAGAAAATTCTGAAGGAGAGAATCTATCTCCACTTGGAGAGACAAGGTTTGATCAGCATGATAGTCAGCATGGCTTTGTCAGAGGGAGGTCACAAATTAGATTTTGTTTGAGGAGGTGACCACGTGTGTAGATGAGGGTAGTGCAGTTAATTTAGTTTATATGGGGCTGGTTTAGCACAGGGCTAAATCGCTGACTTTGAAAGCAGACCAAGGCAGGCCAGCAGCACGGTTCAATTCCCGTACCAGCCTCCCCGAACAGGCGCCGGATTGTGGCGACTAGGGGCTTTTCACAGTAACTTCATTTGAAGCCTACTTGTGACAATAAGCAATTTTCATTTCATTTCATTTCATATGGATTTCAGCAAAGCCTTTGACAAGATCCCATATGGGATTCTTATCAAATTATACTGTATCCGAAATGCATTCGCCTTTGTAAGGTGGATTCAAAATTGGCTTAGCTGTAGGAGACAGAGGGTGATGACAGACGGCTGCTTTAGTGACTGGAAGCCAGTGATCAGTGGGGTACCACAGGGATCCGTGCTGGGCCCTCGATTGTCATTTAAAGAAATGACATAGATGACTATGTGGGGAGTAGGATCAGTAAGATTCCTAATGACACAAAGATTGCTGGGTGGTTAACAGTGAGATGAGTGTCTTGGGTTACAGCAAGATATAAGCAGGTTGGTAAAATAAATGGCAGATAGAATTTAACCCTGAAAAGTATGAGGTGATACACTTTGAATATTTCCTCATCAAATTTTGCCTTCCAATGAATGGCCTGACACTGGGAAGTTTCGAGAAACAAAGGGACCTGAGCATGTTTGTTCAAAGATCTCTGAAGACAGAAGGGTGGGTTAATAGGGTGACCTGATCGAGGTGTACAGGATTATGAGGGACATGGACAGGGTGGATAGGGAGCAGCTGTTCCCCTCAGTTGAAAGGTCAGTTACGAGGGGGACACAAGTTCAAGGTGAGGAGCAGGAGGTTTAGGGGGATTTGAGGAAAAACCTTTTTACCCAGAGGGTTGTGACGATCTGGAACGCACTGCCTGGGAGGGTGGTGACGGTCTGGAACGCACTGTCTGGGAGGGTGGTGACGGTCTGGAACGCACTGTCTGGGAGGGTGGTGACGGTCTGGAACGCGTTGCCTGGGAGGGTGGTGACGGTCTGGAACGCGCTGCCTGGGAGGGGGGTAGAGGCCGGTTGCTTCACATCCTTTAAAAAGTAGCTGGAAGAGCCCTTGGCAACATCAGAACATTCAAGGCTATGGGCCAAGTGCTGGAAAACAAGATTAGGTAGACAGGTCAGGTGTATTTTTCATGTGTCGATGCAGACTCGATGGGCCGAAGGGCCACTTTAGCGATGTGGTTACAGAAATATCTGAACCTTTCTGGAGTATTACTGGCTATTATTAAATATCAAGGGATAATTATATTTGAATATTTGTTAATTGTTTCCAATTATTATAAGAATTTGCTACATCTTAATTCTGCACACACAATTTGTTCAATGAACAAATGTTTGTTCGAAACATTTTCTCATCAATCCAGCTAACATTGGCTTTTACACACTTCCAACTTGTCCTTTATACAAAACACTAATGATCCACCTGATGCACCATAAATGGCAACTTTGTCCTCAAACTGATTATTATTATTGCCCATACATTGTGACGTTCATTCCATTCCTATCTCCAATGTTCAGCCTCCTGAGCATCCCTGATATTTGCTGCTCCACTATTGAAATGCAGCTGCCTTCTCTGTAACAGATTCCCCATCTCCCTCCCTTTAAGATGATTCTCAAAATCCTACCTCTTTGACTAAGCTTTTGGTCTAATGTGGAGGTGAATAGTTACAGGCCTCTCCTTCAAGTGTAACTTTGTCAAATTACTCTCACTATAGTATTCTTTTAAATGAAGAGGCCTCTGTGGTTTGGGTTGAAATTGATGTGACAGAGACGTCACAAAGAGCCTGAAGAAGGGGGTTTTCAGGCTGGATGTGTTACTTTTACAGGCAGCATTTTATGATAATTCTGTTTATCAAGCCGGTTACTGGTTCGCTGTTTATATTTTTGCTTTGCAAAATCCCTGATGCGCGGCATCCTTTATCCAGGGTTTTCTTTTTCTAAGTAAATGAGCTTTAACCATGGATGAAGATACTGTAACATCACAGTTGTGTTCCATAATATTTTCTCCCAACACATAATTTTGTCGTGATTAGTTCTTTGTGCCCAAGATTTTAATTTCACCACTAAAACCTTTTATGACAATTGCCCCAAAATAATTGAAAGCTTTAGCTTAACAGCTTTAACAATTGTTCAACTGGCTTAGTTTAACTTAAGAAGTTAGGGGGATGGGAATCTATGCAAGGAGTCAGAGGTGGGGAGAATCAAGGACAAAAGCAAAAGACAGAAAGGGGAACAAGAAAAGTGATGGGCAGAGAAACCGAGGGCCAGATTCAAGCAGGGCCATAGTGGAAAATACTGGGAGAGGGATAAGTAATGGTAAAAAGACAAGCTTAAAGGCTTTGTGCCTTAACGCGCATATAGATGTAACGAGTATGATATAATCGGGATTACAGAGACATGACTTTGGTTAGGCCACATTTGGAATACTGCGTGCAGTTCTGGTCGCCACATTACCAGAAGGATGTGGATGCCTTGGAGAGGGTGCAGAGGAGGTTCACCAGGATGTTGCCTGGTATGGAGGGTGCTAGCTATGAAGAAAGGTTGAGTAGATTAGGATTGTTTTCGTTGGAAAGACGGAGGTTGAGGGGGGACCTGATTGAGGTCCACAAAATTATGAGAGGTATGGACAGGGTGGATAGCAACAAGCTTTTCCCAAGAGTGGGGGTGTCAGTTACAAGGGGTCACGATTTCAAAGTGAGAGGGGGAAAGTTTAAGGGAGATGTGCGTGGAAAGTTTTTTACGCAGAGGGTGGTGGGTGCCTGGAACGCTTTACCAGCGGAGGTGGTAGAGGCAGGCACGATAGCATCATTTAAGAAGCATCTAGACAGGTATATGAATGGGCGGGAACAGAGGGAAGTAGACCTTGGAAAATAGGAGACAGGTTTAGATAAAGGATCTGGATCGGCGCAGGCTGGGAGGGCCGAAGGGCCTGTTCCTGTGCTGTAATTTTCTTTGTTCTTTGTTCTATGACTGCAAGGTGACCAGGGATTGGAACTGAACATCAGGGGTATTCAGTATTTAGGAAGGACGGACAAAAAGGAAATTAACGCAATAGTGCGGAAGGATATTGGCTCCAACATTGTGGAATCTGTATGGGTAGAGCTGAGCAACACCAAGGGGCAAAAACATTAGTGGATGTTGTGTATAGACCCCCAAACTGCAGTGGTGATGTTGGCAATGGCATTAAACAGAAAATTAGAGATGCATGTGAAAAAAGAATATCTGTAATTATGGGCGATTTTAATCTGCATGTAGATTGAGCAAATCAAATTAGTAACAATACTGTAGAGGAGGAATTCCTGGAATGTATATGGAATGGTTTTCTGGACCAATACGTTGAGGGACCAACTAGAGAACAGGCCATCCTAGACTGGGTATTGTGTAATGAGAAAGGAATCATTGGCAATCTAGTTGTGTGAGATTGGGGATGAGCGACCATAATATGATAGAATTCTTCATCAAGCAAGGCAGCTCAGTGGTGCAGTCGTTAGCACTGCTGCCTCATGGCACCGAGGTCCCGGGTTCGATCCCAGCCCTGAGTCACTATCCATGTGGAGTTTCCACATTCTCCCCATGTTTGCATGGGTTTTGCCCCCACAACCCAAAGACATGCAGGGTAGGTGGATTGGCCACGATAAATTGCCCCTTAATTGGAAAAAAATTAATTGGGTACTCTAAAATTTAAAAAAAATTAATACTTCATCAAGGTGGAAAGCGACATAGTTGATTCTGAGACTAGGGTCATGAATCTTAATACGATATGAGGCACGAGTTGCTATCATCGATTGGGGAATGTTGTTTAAAGGGATGACTGGATAGGCAATGGCAGGAGCACATGGGGGAACTGCAACAATTGTTTATTCCTGTCTGACACAGAAATAAAACAGGAAAGGAGGCCAAAATATGACTTACAGGGGAAATTAGAGATAGTATTCAATCCAAGGAAGAGGCATACAAATTGGCCGAGAAAAACAACAGGTCTGAGGATAGGGCAGTTTAGAATTTGGCAAAGGAAGACCAAGGGATTGATTAAGAAGTGGAAAATAGAGAATGAGTGTAAGCTTCCAGGGAACATAAAAACTGACTGTAAAGGTTTCTATAGGTATGTGAAGAGAAAAAGATTGGTGAAGACAAATGTAGGTCCCTTACAGTCAGAAAAGGGAATGTTATAATGGAGGAACAAAGAATTGGCTGAGCAACTAAATACATACTTTGGTTCTGTCTTCACAAATAAGATACCAGAAATGTTGGGAATGCCAGGTTTAGTGAGAGGGGGGAACTGAAGGAGATCAATCAATATTAGCAGAGAAATGGTGTTGGGGAAATTGATGGGATTGAAGGCCGATAAATCCCCAGGGCATTAAAGGAAGCGGCTCTAGAAATAGCGGATGCATTGGTGGGCATCTTCCAGGATTCTAAGGGTGGCGCAGTGGTTAGCATTGTTGCGTCATGGCGCCAGGGTCCCAGGTTTGATCCCGGCTCTGGGTCACTGTCCGTGTAGAGTTTGCACATTCTCCCCGTGTCTGCGAGGGATTTGCTCCCACAACCCAAAGATGTGCTGGTTAGGTGGATTGGCCACGATAAATTGCCCCTTAATTGGAAAAAATGAATTGAGTACTCTAAATTTATATATATTTTTAAATCTTCCATGATTCTATGGACTCTGGAATCATTTCTATAGATTGGAGTGTAGCAAATGTAACCCCATTATTTAAAAAAAGGGAGGTAGAGAGAAAACAGGAAGCCTGACATCTGTAGTGGGGAAAATTCTTGAGACCATTATCAAAGATTTTATAGCAGAGCACTTAGAAAACAGTGGCAGGATCGGACAGTCAGCACGGATTTATGAAGGGGAAATTATGCTTGACAAATCTACTGGAATTTTTCGAGGATGTAACTAATAGATTTGATGAAGGGGAAGCCAATGGATGAGCATTTGGATTTTCAGAAGGCTTTCGACAACGTTCCACACAAGAGATTAGCGTGTAAAATTAAAGAGCATGGGATTGGGGGTAGTGCATTGAGATGGATAGAAAATTGGTTGGCAGACAGGAAACAAAGAGTAGAAATTAACGGGTCTTTTTCAAATTGACCGTGGGGTACCACAGGGATCGGTGCTGGGACCCCAGCTATTCACAATAGATATTAATGATTCAGGTGAGAAAATAAAATGTCACATCTCCAAATTTGCAGATGGCACAGCTGGGTGGGAGGGTGAAGCAGAGATGAGTGAATAGGCAAATGAATGGCAGATGCAGTGTAATTTGGATAAAAGCGAGGTTTCAACAGGAAGGCAGACTATTATCTGAATGGCCATAAATTAGGTGTGGGGAATGTGCTCACGCCAGTTGTTGAAGGTAAGCATGCAGGCGCAGCAGGCGGTAAAGAAGGCTAATGGTATGTTGGCCTTCATTGCGAGAGGATTCGAGTATAGAAGCAGGGATGTGTTGCTGCAATTATACAGGGGCTTGGTGAGGCCACACCTCGAGTATTGTGGGCAGTTTTGGTCTTTTATCTGAGGAAGGATGTTCTTGCTCTAGGGGGGAGCGCAGCAAAGGTTTACCAAACTGATTCCTGGGATGACATGAGGAGAGATTGAGTCAGTTGGGATTGTATTCGCTGGAGTTCAGAAGAATGAGGGGGGGATCTCACAAAACCTATAAAATTCTAACTGGATAAATGCAGGAAGGATGTTCCTGAAGGAGGTGGTGTCCAGAACCAGGGGGGTCACCACCTGAGAATACAGGGTAGAACATTTAGGACAGAATTCTATCCAACACATTCTGTCACTAGAGGAAGCTTGGCTTTTTAAATGTGCAAAAATGTAATTTGTAGACAATGATAAACCTCATTCTTTTGCAGATATTCAGATTGATTCAAAATCCCAACAATGTGACAGTGTGTACGACAGTGGAGTGGAGACGTCATTTAGGAGACTGAGCCATATGTCTTCCGAAGCTTTCAGCAACAACCAGACTTCATTCGAACTGTGACATTTGCAGCAAGCATCTGAGTTCGGAGTTGATTAATCGGGACCAAGCTCGTCTGTGTAATCCAGTTTTGATTACTGCCACAAGGCAATAGGTTCGCTTGGAATTATTCAGACAAGTTCTCAAACCTAATTAAGTATCACTTTTTTTCTACTATGTTTAAAAATACACATGGACCAAAAAAAAATGCCAATAATCTTATGGGTTCAAGCTCCAGAAACATAGGGCGGGATTCTCCGCCGGCCGGATGCTCCATTTGCCGGCAGCCCCGGGGGGTTTCCCAACGGTGTGGGGCTGCCCCACAATGGGAAACCCCATTGACCAGCTGGCGAAACGGAGAATCCCACCCATAGTAAATTGTGGAGGTGCTGTCTGCATCCCCCCCCCCCCCCCCCCTCCTCCTCAAGGGGACATACATTCCAGTGTCTGGGCGCCATTGATCCCTCAAGCAGATTCTGGTCACATCATACCATTTGTGGGATCTCACTATGCACAAATCAGCTGCTGAATTTACAATCTGACAGTGACCACAGTGCAACTTATTACTCCATCGGGTGTCCTGCTCTGCCAGTCAGAAAGGCACTCGATAGAAATGCGCGTCTTTACTTCTGGCTGTTTATTGTTGCAAATGCAGAAAATGAAGTTGGGGGGATTGAGCTGAACTGTTTTTATATGGAACAAAAAGCTGATTGTTGTACATTTATCACAGATTATTTCATCAAACCTTTACTCATTCTTAAAATGGGTTTTTGTAAATAGTCTTAGCAGCTTCTGTTGCCTAAATTACTCCCAGATTTTTTATTTTTGCTTAATGTAGTTTGAAATTGTTAGCTTTTTTAATAAACAAATTTTAAAATGGACCAATTATACTGACTGGCAGTTTTGTTCCCCAACTTGAACCATTCATTTTATCATCAATTCAGAACTTCACAAATACTCTCTACCACCTCACTGGTGAAACATTCTGCTTCTTTCTGGTCTTGTTGGACATGTCATATTTGCACAAATGTTTTACAAAACTAGCGAAAACTACTGTACGTGATTTGATTTAGCAGGGCTGTGGGAGAGGTCACACTTACACTATCTAATCTGTGTTGTTTTTTATAAATTTAGAGTACCCAATTCATTTTTTCCAATTTAGGGGCAATTTAGCGTGACCAATCCACCTAGCCTGCCCATCTTTTGGATTGTGGGGGTGAAACCCACACAAACACGGGGAGAATGTGCAAACTCCACACGGACAGTGACCCAGAGCCGGGATCTAACCTGGGACCTCGGTGCCGTGAGGCAGCAGTGCTAACCACTGCCCCACCGTGCTGCCCTAATCAGTGTTGCCGGAAGAAACTTCAGAGCAAAACATCCAGGTCCAAATTGGGAGGTGCAGCAAACTGAAGGAAAATTCAAACAGATAAAAATACAATTTAGCACAAATAACACAGGGCAGTGAATAGTAAGTGGTCAATCAGTAAAATCATGCGTTTTGACATCCCCACTAGAGGGAAGCATTTCAGGCAAATGTGATGTATTTTGTACATAATTTAGCCATGTATCGTACTGACTGGAACAGTGACGATATCTCAGCCAGCTGCTTCTGGACAAAAGTAAAGGGAATTTCTAGGTGTTTCATATAAATACAGGAAGATGGAGGATTTGTACAAAATATCAGTTGTGCCACAATTGGAGAAGGTTTGGTGCAGTGGAAACTGACTAGAGACAAGGACAGATGTTGAGAGAGGAAGCGACTCACCAAAAACTTAAAGAATTGAAATAAAATTTTCACAGACACAAATGCATCAGAACTGTCCAGCTGCTTCCAGTTTATCAAGGACTCAAGCCCCTATAATGATAAAGAACATCACTGATGCTTATTCTAGAAGGCCTAACTTCCCAATCGAACCCACGCAGCAAAGAAAGTAGTCTAGTTGAGTATATGAACAGAAAATGCTGAATATTGCATCAGGCCAAGAAATATCTGTGTAAAGAGAGTTAACACCTCAGGACTGTAAACCTTTCATCGGAAGTGGAAAATGTTAGATGTAACAGGGTTTTGAGTAAATACAGAGGCAACTAGCAAGGGAAAGGGGGAACCAAACAGGAATGGTCAGGTGGAAGCTGGTGAGAATGAATGTGGAGCACCCACTGTCTGAGCAATGGTTCCGATCAGAGGTTGTTGAACAGTGTTGAGGCCAGATGTCTGCCAAGTGCTTGATGGAAAGACGAAGCAATGTTCCTTGAGTTTCACAAACGGCGTAGAAGGGTGGAGGACAGAAAGTGGGAGTGAGATGGAGAATTCAAACAGATCGTGGTTGATCATCTACATCGGGCCCATTTTTCCCCACATCCCTCGATGTCATTAGTATCCAGAAATCTATCGATCTGAATCTTGAAGCTGCTCGGTGGCCGAGTTCCACAGCCTCTGGGGTAGAGAATTCCAAAGATTCACCATCTTCTGAGTAAAAAAAAACCCTCATTTTGGCCTTAATTGCTCTATTAATCTGAGACACTGTCCCCTGTTTCAAGACTCACAGCCAGGGGAAACATCCACATCTACCCCGTCACACCCTGGGAGAGCTTTGTTTCAGTTAGATCAGTCCCCATTCATTGAAACTCTGGAGAGCACGGCTCAGTTTCTTCAATCTCTCCTCACAAGGCAACCTCCCATCCCAGGGATTAATCTGGTGAACCATTATTGTGCTCCGTCCTTGGCGAGTATATTCTTAATCAAAAAAGGCGACCAAAACTGTACACAACTCTCCAGGTACAGTCTCACTGACCCTCTACACAATTGCAGCAAGACATCGTTACTCTGCTATTTAAATCCATTTGCCTTCCTAAATGTTTGCTGTACCTGCATGTCACCAGCTTTTCCTGGTTCATATACAAGGACACCCAGGTTTCTTTGGACATCCACACTCCCTAACATCTTACCTTTTAATAAATATCTTGCCTTTCTATTTTTTATGCTAAAGTGGACAATGCCATGGTCTTGGCCATTTACTGTAACCTGTCCAAGTCCCCTTGAAACCTCCTCACAACGCATCATCAGCAAAACTGGAAATATTACATGAATCTATGTCGACTTTGCCCAATCATATTTTATGTGACCTGTTATCATATGTGAATTGGACATTCTGAATTCTCCCTCAGTGTACCCGAACAGGTGCTGTGGTGTAGCGACTAGGGGATTTGGGCAGCCTGGTAGCACATTGGTTAGCACTGTTGCTTTACAGCTCCAGGGTCTCAGGTTCGTTTCCGGGCTTGGGTGACTGTGCAGAGTCTGCACGTTCTCCCCGTGTCTGCGTGGGTTTCTCCGGGAGCTCTGGTTTCCTCCCACAAGTCCTGAAACACATGCTTGTTAGGTGGATTGGACATTTTGAATTCTCCCTCTGCGTACCCGAACAGGCGCCGGAATGTGGTGACGAGGGGATTTTCACAGTAAGGTTATTATCATTAGATACTGGAAAGGAGCAAATCTAACACTATTATTTAAGACGGATGGGAGCAAGAAAACTGGTCTATTAGTTTGACGTCCGAATCTAAAGATCCCCAGTGTGAAAGGGAGTTCTGGAGATCAGGGGCTGGATTCTTTGCCGGCGGGATGCTCCGTTTTGCCGGAAGCCCAGGGGCTTCCCAACAGTGTGGGGCTGCCCCGCAATGGGAAACCTCGCTGACCGGCCAGTGTAACAGAATATCCCTCCGGCGGGGTGAATCAGAAATGCGGGACGGAGAATCGAACCCAGGTTTCCCACAGACGTTGAGAATAACAGATGCACCGTCAGCACTAAAAGCCACTCCAACAAGAAGAATTCAATCACATATCCCTAAAATCTCACCTGTAACTGGGGATCAGGACATGCATTACAACCTCCGATGTTGCTTCTGACTTGGACTTTGAGATTTTCCTTCTGTTTCACTGCAAGTGGAACATTGACAAATGGAATAAAGGAATGTGGTACGAAAGCAAAAAACTGCAGAAGCTGGAAACCTGAAATAATATCAAAAAGCACAGGAAAAACTCAGAAAGTCAGGCATCTGTAGAGAGAACGGGAATTAACGTTTCAAGTCAATGGACCTTTCATCAGAACTGAACTTTGTTTGGGTGTTAGTTCTGATGAAAAGTCATCAATCTGAAATGTTAACTCCGTTTCTTGCCCTAGATGCTGACTGACCTGCCGAGTTTTTCTACCGTTTGTATTAAAGCAGTGTGGTGCCCAGAGAGGATATGACACATGATAAAAGCAAATTAACATTGTTCAATTAAATTCACTTGGTCTTTCTAAAAAAAAACAAGCTACCTTTAACACAGAAATGTCCTCTTTATATCCATTTAATTAAATTCACGTGAAAAAGATTTGCTACACTTAAAAGAATTGATACACAGTATTCTTTACACAATAATTTCAACAATTGGTTGATTTAGAAGCTGACGGGTTTTGTCCTGGATGATGTTGAGTGCTGAGGCTTGTTGGAGATGTATTCATCCTGGTAGGTGGAAAGTCCAAAGTGATTTTATGTAAGAAAGTCTTTCAAGTAATGAATTGTAACTTACAGGTGGACAAAACCTTCAGTAAGATTTTTGTGACGGACTTCGACCATTGAAACAAAAGTCTGTACAAAGTGTGTCGCAGGAAAACACTGCATCTTTGTTTAATGAATTGAAAAAAATATACTTCACAACTGGAAACAACATTTCCTTTCCTGATTTTGTCTTTGATTCCAAACACACCCAATTCTGAGTGAGAATTGCAGAAATGAACGACCATCGGCATTCGCCAATTTCACTTCAGTCCTCTTCATTGCATTGATTACACAGAAAGGCCAGCACGTCCATTATACAAATCAGGCAGTCTCTACCCTTTTAGGATATTAGCTGTCAATAAACATCTGGAAGTGACTGAACATGCAAAGACTGATTCAATTCGGAGATGCTGGTCGGGCGCCAAGGGTGAAAGGTCGTCAGTTTGGTCTCCTCCAGCATGAGGAAACCATTGTCGCCAAACCTTCCCGGGATATTCCCTACATCCAGCCAGACGTAGGGAGCAATACTGGAGGTTCGCAGAGTGATCCTGTACATCTCCCCTTGCTGGCTGATGGTAGCCTAAAAAAAGACAAGGTACTGGTGTAAAACAGGTTATTTCTGTTTACCGTGTGGGAAGGTTCCCTGACACAATATTCCCTCAATTGTCGTTAGATTCTGCTAGAAGGGTTTCTAATCTGACAGTACAGGATAAACTGTCTCTATCCATGCTGAAATGCACCCACATGGAGGAACTGCTGGAGTTTGTCATTTCCTAATCTGCAATCCTAAAGAGCAAGATATTCATGATGTTTACTCAGTTAACTAAAAAATAATGAAAGTAGTCATATCATCAGCGACCTTATTTACGCAACTTGACCCAAAACGAAGTGTACAAGGCGAGAATAAAAGTCTCAGTTTTTAATTTATCGATCAACCCTCAATCCCCCAGGTAGGTGGAGTTGAAATGCCCATCAGCCATGATGGGCCGAATGGCCTTACTTCCACTCCTATATCTTATGGTCTTATGCCTTTTGTGGGAATAAATACTTCCTGGCATCATAACACTTCAGGATTAAGGGTTGCCTGGGCCACCACGATTCCAGAAATTTCACTTGCTGCTATTAAGGGGTTAACTGAATGTTACATCAGGGTTATAAGAGTTATAGAATTCCTACAGTGCAGAAGTAGGCCATTTGGCCCATCGAGTCTGCACCGACCCTCTAAAAGGACCCCCTACCTAGGTCCACTCCCCTGCCCTATCTCCCAACCCCACCTAACCCTGGTCACTAAGGGACAATTTATCATGGCCAATCCACCTAACCTCCACATCTTTGGGACTCTGGGAGGAAACCAGAGGACCTGAAGGAAATCTATGCAGACACAGAAAGCGTAACTCCTCAGTCACCCAAAGCCGGAATTGAACGCGGGTCCCTGTCGCTGAGGCAGCAGTGCTAATCACTGTGCAGCCGTGCCGCCCGGGGCTTCATTCAATTGTTCTGATTTCCATTGCTGTGCTCAAACCGGTTTTAACACCCACATAACAAACAGCAGAGCAAATAATGCAAACTGCGATTCAGTGTTAATGGAACAGCTGGAAAAGCACTGGGAGGCTTGGGCAGCTGTGAACTGCAGAAGTTTGGAGAATGGTAGAATGGGGAAAGGCAGATATACTGGTCAGGTTTTATTTTAATCCATTCACAGGATGTAGGTGCCATCATTTATTGCCCAAGTCTAATTGCCCTCGAGATGATGGTGAGTTGCCTTCTTGAATACAACTGAGTGGCTTGCTGGATAATTTCAGAGAGGGGATAAGTCATCCACATTGCTCTGGGTCTGGAGTCACATGTAAACCAGAAGGGGTGAGGACGGCAGGACCAGGGGTTTAGGTTTATAACCTTGGACAAAAGAGCTGAACTCCAAAGGTGAGTGACTCTGTCCTTGACATCAAGGCAGCATCTGACCGAGTGTGGCATCAAGGAGGCCGAGCTAAACCGGAGTCAATGGGAATCGAGGGTAAAACTCTTCACTGGTTGGAGTCATACCTGGCACAAAGAATCACCACCTTCTCAAGGGCAATTAGGGATGGGCAACAAATGCTGGCCTAGCCAGCGAAGCCCACATGCCATAAAAAAAGAATTTTAAAAACTCAAGAAGTTATAGTGCGGGACTGGTGATTGCAGGCTGCTCCGACTCTCACAGCAGATTGGCCAAAGGGTAAATGCATGTTCAGGGACTACAGAAGCTGCCGTATGTCAACAAATCTGTTTAAGGGTCACCTAAAACTAACTCTTTAGAGATTCAGACCTTATATGACCTGTGAACAGGGACTGTTGCCTGAGAAGAATCCCCGACAGCACAGGAGGTAGCCATTCAGGCACTGAGTTTCCACCAACTCTTTAAAATAACAATCCAGTTAGTCCCACTCCCCCCTGTTCTGCCACACAAAGTCCTGCAATTTTCTCTACTTCAACTGTTTCACCATTTCTCTCTGAAAGTGATTACTGAATCTATTTCCTGCACCCCTTTTGGCAGCATATTCCAGATCATAACTGTGTACACAATATTCATTCCACCTTCGCCTCATTTATCAATTACTCTGGTTACTGACCCTCCTACTATTGGAAACTGTTTATCTTTCTTTACTCTATCAAAACCATTCAAGATTTTGAACACCGTTATGAAATTTCCTTTAATCTTTTTGGCTGTATGGAGAACAATCCCAACTTCTACAATCGCTTTCCATAACTGAAGTTCCTCATTCCCGATACTATTCTAGTAAATATATAACCTCTCCAAATTTTGATATCCTTCCTGAGGCTGCGGTGCCCATGTAACTGCTCATTTGGAGAGCTGGTGCAATCAATGGGCCAAAAGGCCTCCTCCTGCACTGTAACATTTCTGTGTCATCAGTTAATTTCCCCCCCCCCCCCCCCCCCCCCCACTCTCCAATGCAGAGCAGTACACCCCAGATGCAGGGTGAGACTAACAGCAGGTTCCACATTCTGAGGCAGAGTACCCAGACATGGAGTAGCAATACACTGCAGGAATTCAGTCAGAATACTTGCCACAAAATCATTCATTCGATTGAATTGCAACAATGACTGATGTCTCATAACATCACGATTAGATAGGTTGGGAAATAGCAGCAAACTGGTTTATCACAATCTGAAACAATTGCATACCTGCATTTCCACGGTCAGTGATTTTAAAACGAGGAACTGTTCAAACAGGGAGGAATTTAGTCCAAGCATGTTTGCATATTTTATAATAATTACAAAGAGAACAGGATTATTGAGGTGTACTGGGGGTACATCTCGATGTATAGCAATAATCACAAGGCCAAATACAGACTGTACGGCCTCGACTTTGAGACATCCAAGGCATCTCATAATTTAAACAATTCAAATCACAATGTAACTACTTTAGGAAACTTTATGGATACAGTGTTAGAGGATGCATAATAAATATGTTTACTTACATTAATTTGTGGCTTTCTGAGGATCTGAGCATCTTTTAACGAAGATAACAAATAATAGTTCAGAGGTCCCAGCTGCTGCCCATTATCCTCAAGGTTAAATGTTGCCACACAGTTACGGCGGTGACAACCACATCGCCTCAGCAGATTATCAGTGACTTCCTTGTACACTGGGGCTGAGCTCTTTGCCTTCAGGATAAAGGGCTCAGTAGCATCAACACATACTGGCTCCATCAGATTCCACTTGTAAACCTTAACCTGAAAGACAAATATATTACAAAATTAAATCAAATCATATTGAAGCTCATACAATGTATACCAACTTGTAAATGAAACTATACCACTAGTTTAACACACATAAAATCACAGAATAGTGCAGCACAGAAGAGGCCCTTTGGCCCATCGAGTCTGCGCCTGCCCACCTAAACCCATTTGTCAGCACTTGGCCCATAGCCTTGAATGTTGTGACGTTGCCAAGTGCTCATTCAGGTAGTTTTTAAGGGATGTGAGGTAGCCCGCCTCTACCACCCTCCCAGGCAGTGCGTTCCTGACCCTCACCCCCCTCTGGGTAAAAAGGATTTCCCTCAAATTTCCCCCTAAACCTCCTGCCCCTCACCTTGAACTTGTGTCTCCCTCGTAACTGATCCATCAACTAAGGGGAACAGCTGCTCCCTACCCACCCTGTCCATGCCCCTCATAATCTTGTCCACCTCGATCAGGTCACCCCTCAGTCTTCACTGCTCCAGCGAAAACAGCCCAAGCCTATCCAACCCCTCTTCATAACTTAAACGTTCCATCCCAGGCAACATCCTGGTGAATCTCCTCTGCACCCCCTCCAGTGTAATCACATCCTTCCTATAATGTGGTGACCAGAATTACACACAGTGCTCCAGCTGTGGCCTAACCAAAGTTCCCCAACTCCAACATGGCCTCCCTGCTTCTGTAATCTATGCCTCGATTGATAAAGGCAAGTGTCCCTTAGGCCTTTTTCACCCCCCTATTAACCTGTCCTTCTGCCTTCAGAGATCTATGGACAAACACGCCAAGATCCCTTTGTTCCTCAGATCTTCCCAGTATCAGGCCATTCACTGATATTTCCTTGTCACATATTCCCAAAGTATTTCACCTCACCCTTTTCAGGGTTAAATTCCATCTGCCATGTATCTGCCCATTGACCATCCCGTCGATATCTTCCTGTAACCCGAGACACTTAAACCTCACTGTTACCCACCCGGCCAATCTTTGTGTCATCCGCAAACATACTGATCCTACCCCCCACATAGTCATCTTTGTTGTTTATATAAGTGACGAATAATAGGGGGCCCAGCACAGATCCCTGTGGTACGCCACTGGACGCTGGCTTCCAGTCACTAAAGCAGCCGTCTGTCATCACCCTGTTTCCTACAGCTAAGCCAATTATGAATCCACCGTATCTAGTTACCCTCTATCCCATGCCCATTTGCCTGGTAAAACCTCAACCTTGTAAAACCTCGTTACCATCCTAAAAAAAAGCATCTCCTGACATTTGAGTTCAAAATAACAATCACATTGAGGATATTGTTAATAGGATTTGTTGCTGAGAATTGAATAAACAATTTTCATCTTTATATCACTGTTGCCAATAATGTGATGAGGCTCTATTTATGATATGATGTTATATCCCAACAGCGTCGCCAATACTGTGGGTGTTTCTGTTTCTCTGAAGCACAAGGCTTTCCCATATATATCGGTCAAATGACCACACAACCAGTTAGTCAGTTCAAGTTCAAAGATGGTTTATTCATACACAAGGGTTACTTCGACATGCAAGCACAACATACTACACGTTAAGCTACACCTATCAACTACAATAACCTATACTTAACTTCAGGATGACCGGCACTGTGCAAGTGGATAAGGCCTTTATCTTAATCTCACGTGGCTGGTTTGAAGAAGTGGCTCTGCTGGGCTCATCCGTCAGGTAGCGATCGTTGGCCTTGAACTTGGCTGTCTGGTCGTTATGCTGCAGTTGGGCTGGCACAGGCCGGATTCACAGGAGACAGAACACATGGCTGTGTCCTCTTTTATCCCTCTAGGGTTTCACGCTCTTTGGGGTGGTCCTTAATCTTGGACCCAATAATTCGACAGGGCTTCGATCACTGCCTTTGAATTTGGCCGATAAAGGGGTGGGTGCCTTGGTGGCTGGGCGGGTCCTTAGCGGTCATTGACCTTGGTAGCTGGGCGGGTCCTTAGCGGTCATTGACCTTGGCAGTTGGGCGGGTCCTTAGCGGTCAGTGACCTTGGTAGCTGGGCGGGTCCTTAGCGGTCATTGACCTTGGTAGCTGGGCGGGTCCTTAGCGGTCATTGACCTTGGTAGCTGGGCGGGTCCTTAGCGGTCATTGACCTTGGCAGTTGGGCGGGTCCTTAGCGGTCATTGACCTTGGTAGCTGGGCGGGTCCTTAGCGGTCATTGACCTTGGTAGCTGGGTGGGTCCTTAGCGGTCATTGACCTTGGTAGCTGGGTGGGTCCTTAGCGGTCATTGACCTTGGTAGCTGGGTGGGTCATTAGCGGTCAGTGACCTTGGCAGTTGGGCGGGTCCTTAGCGGTCATTGACCTTGGCGGTTGGGCTCTCTGAGTTAAGGGAGTGGCGCCGATCAGTCTGTGGCTGCATCAGTTTCGTGATTGGAGTCCCATTGTTCTGGGGAAATGGGCCATTAGAATGCAAACGAGCGGGGGTTTCGATCAGGTCTAGCTACCTGCGTTTCAAATACACAGAAGCTCTGTATCTGTCTGAGTCCTGGGTTGGCCATAATTCCCATGGTCCTTTGCAGGTGGCCATCTCAGATGGCTACATCACTGAGACAGCTTTGCCTATTTCCCAGGTTGCAAATCCACTTGAGTTTCAAGCTTGCAGTTTTTTGAACATTTGAACTGTTGGCTATTTTCTATAGTACACAGAGTATACCGTACAGAAGCCGACCAACTAGCCCATGCTTGTGTTTTTGTCCCACAAGGGATTCCCCCATTATGAACTTTAAATTTTAGTTAGATTTGGTTGATCACTTGACGTAAAACAATCAAGTGGTTCAGAATAGGTCACTGCTTCACCTGAACTGGAATTGGACACATGACGAACATCGATCAGACCAAGATAATGGCCAACAACCTATTCCTGGAGTTTAAACAACTGAATCAGCCAGTTGACATCAAAATTCACCTTTAACAAGGAGGTTTAAATATAGTTTTCGCCAACCTTCCCACACAAAAGGCTACTGCAGTTTGAAACTGTCAGGAAAGATTGACAGGCTGGAACCTTTTTCTGTAGAAAAGAGAAGTTTGCGGTGGCAACCTGATTGAGTTCTTCTCATTTTTGAAAGGTTTCAACGGGGTAAATGTCAAGAAGATGTTTCTATTTGTGGAGGACACCAAAAATATTGACCATGAATATCAGATAGTTGGTAATAAAACCAGTCGGAATTCAGGAGAAACCTCTTTACCCAGAGAGTGGGGAGAATGTGGGACTCACTCCCACAGGGAGTGGGGAGAATGTGGGACTCGCTCCCACAGGGAATGGGGAGAATGTGGGACGCACTCCCACAGGGAATGGGGAGAATGTGGGACTCGCTCCCACAGGGAGTGGGGAGAATGTGGGACTCGCTCCCACAGGGAATGGGGAGAATGTGGGACTCGCTCCCACAGAGAGTGGGGAGAATGTGGGACTCGCTCCCACAGGGAATGGGGAGAATGTGGGACTCGCTCCCACAGGGAATGGGGAGAATGTGGGACTCGCTCCCACAGGGAATGGGGAGAATGTGGGACTCGCTCCCACGGGAAGTGGGGAGAAAGTGGGACTCGCTCCCACAGGGAGTGGGGGGGAGAATGTGGGTCTTGCTCCCACAGGGAGTGGGGAGAGTGTGGAACTCACTCCCACAGGGAGTGGTTTGAGACAAATATCATGAATACATGCTAGCAAATGTCTGAGTGTAAAGTTAAGAGTTGATATTGAACAATGGGATCAAAGGCTATGGGGAGAAAGCAGGATTAGGCTATTGAGTTGGATGATCAGCCATGATCGTGATGAATGGCGGAGCAGGCTCGAAGGGCCAACAGGCCTCCTCCTGCTCCTATCTTCTTTGTATGTATGTAAAAATATTTCCTGCGACCAATTCATATAATTCACCCAATATTTTAAATTAGCAGTGCTAGTTTCAATTTATCTTGACAGGCAATTCAGTTTGACCTGATGTTTCATATGAAATAATTTTTCAAAACCACTCACTATACAGAGTAAAAGGGCAAATTCTTACATTTAGAAACCAGGGATTGAAGCACTGGACAAGCTCTCCTGGATTTGATGAGTAGGGAAATACAGTATTGGCAACTGATGGCTCAGTCAGATCCAATTTATTCATATATTTAAAAGTATTTACAGCACAGCACAGGCTGATCAATTAAAGGGTATATGTTGGTTACGCTCAAAACAAACTGTATCCCTCCCGCCTTCTTCATTAATTCCCATCAATGTTTTATTGTGCTTTCCCTCAGATGCTGTTCTACTTCCTCTTCATGTATTCATGCTATTTGTCTCAAACCGCTCTCTGTCAGAACGGGTTTTGGTGTCTTCCACAAATAGAAACAACTTCTCTACAGTTACCTGACTGAAACCTTTCATAACCTGGCCCCTCACCCTGCCCCTCAGTCTTCCTAGCCTGTCAATCTTTCCTGACAGTTTCAAACTCCTGGTTCTGGTCTGAGTAAATCTTTCCAGCAGCTTCTCCGGTGCCCCCAATGGACTAGTTGCTATCCATACCTGTAGAATGAGTTTAAGGTCTGTCGGTAAATCGGAAATGCCATAGATCAACAGTGTTCCACGGTCTTCAAAGGCGACTGGCAAAACAGGGGCAAAGAAATTCTGCGCAAAGTAATGAAGCATCTTCCACTTTCCACCATATTCTGGGATGAAGAAAAAAGCAGGATATTTTCAGTTGTTTCAACAACATCAACTGAAAACATGTCGATATTTCTTTTGGCTTACCTTGAAATCCTAACCTTCTAAGGAAAAGGTGAACAGAAATCGTGCCAAATCCTTTTAACAAACAACATTTAGAATCACAACAGAGAGAGATAACTGGACCAAGGACAAATGCTTGTGCGCTCAATACTTATTGTTACTGGGAACACAGGAAGTGTTATTGAAAGTACTAGAGTAATAAATAAAGTTGAGCTGAGAATTCTCCATCGTGTGTGTCAAACTTCACTACATCAATGACAGGCAGTTAGGACATCCGAGATTTGGAGCTGAGATTGAAGACAAACGATAGTTGCATTGGAAAAGCCCAAGTGACGTTGTGCCAAATGACCAGAGGAAAATTCCAAGTTGATTCCCTATTTGGACTGGACTGGAAAAGCTCACATGGTGACCTGTCAACCCAGTGTGGGCTTGAGAAAGTCAGGGGGAATTACCATGCCACTAGTTACCCAGTACTGCTGGCTGGTTGGTGCAGCAGGGGGATATGAGAAAAGAGAATCAGGAAAATCTTTTGACATAACAAGGTGAATCTGGCTGGCACAAAGAGATGGGAATTGTTTTTAAGTGTAGAAAGTGGTGTTTTCTCAAACTTGAAAGGAGAAAGTTAAAGCTAGGAATGAACAATTTGTTATCTAAGTTTGTTATTTATAGTTAGAACACAGAAAGGAATAAGTTAATTTTAGGACATTTTGTATTTATTTCACAACTCGCCACATCTCTCAGTAATCCAAATCCATTAACTGTAACGGTAGAAGACAATTTGCTTGCAGCAAGAAGCTATGAGCTATGTGTTACAACAAGTCTTTGTATCACACATCCTCCTATCTCAGAGAGCAGCAAATTATTGCTCTGAAAAGAATCTTGGAAATGCACCCAAGATTAAAACCCAAGACCGATCAGAAACAGCAACAAACACAAACATTTTCTTGTTGCAAGAATTTTCAGGAGAAACTCTTACTTGTTTCATTCTTTGGGGGACAATGATCGCAGAATTATTAGGTTTAAAGTGATTTGGAATTCAGATATATCAGAAACCAGAGTCCAGGTTTGGAAGATGACTTTTGAAAGGTCAGATTCAATGGAACGAAGGAACATGGAAAGCAGACAGCAAACCGAAGACAGTACAGACAGGAGCGGCAGTTGCAAATCAATAATGTGGAGAATACAAGGTAAACCTAGAATAAACAAACAGAAATAGATTAACAAATTAAAAATGAAATACAGGGGTAAAATCTTGTCGGAGGGGGTGTCATTGGCATTCTCCCTTACAAAGGAGTGAAAGTGAAACAAAGAAAATAGGAAAGATTTGTATTTATACGTGCCACAACGCAGAATTGCCGAGCAGAAACTTATAGCCAAGTTCTGCCCGCATGAGTACGGCCTCAATCAGGACCTTGGATTCATGTCACATTACATTCACACCTGCTTTTTAATCTGCTTTTTAACATTGTGAATGAAAGGATAAATATTTTCCATAACATTGTGGAGAATTCCCTCTGTGCTTCTTTCAAATATTGCCGCGGGATCGTTTCTATCTGCCCGGGAAGGCAGACGAACCCTTGGTTAATATCCTGTCCGAAAGACAGCACCTCAGACAGTGCAGCACTCCCATAATGTCTGGTACAACGCTGGGGTCAGGAATCCTTTATAACTGTTTTCATTTTTCTTTGTTAAATTTAGAGTACCCAATTATATATATATATTTTCCAATTAAGGGGCAATTTAGCGTGGCCAATCCACCTATCCTGCACATCTTTGGGTTGTGTGGGTGAAACCCACGCAGACACGGGGAGAATGTGCAAACTCCACACGGACAGTGACCCAGGGCCGGGATTCGAACCCGGTACTCAGCGCCGCAGTCCCAGTGCTAACCACTGTGCCACATGCCACCCTACTGTTTTCATTTTTTTTAATTATAAATTTAGGGTACCCAATTCATTTTTTCCAATTAAGGGGCAATTTAGCGTGGCCAATCCACCTACCCTGCACATCTTTGGGTTGTGGTTGCAAAACCCACGCAAACACGGGGAGAATGTGCAAACTCCACACGGACAGTGACCCGGGGCCGGGATCGAACCTGGGACCTCGGCGCCGTGAGGCAGCAGTGCTAACCTGTTTTCATTTTTAATGGAGGTCAAATTTTGAAGGAAATTCTGGAAACCTTAGATTTTAATGAACCTGAAAACGAAGGCTGAGGTCATCACAATGGTAAAAAGGTCATTTTCGATTAGATATTTTCCATTATATTTTAGAATTCCCATTCATTAACATTCATAAAGAACACAAAATATCAAATTATATTACAAATCCTAAGGACATAGATGGGAGCAGAAGTCGCGACAGCCTCTTATTGCTCCTCCATTCAATGGCTGACCTTCTGTCTCAGCTCTGCTTTCCTACTCACTCCCTATATCCTGTGATGCCGAGGTCAAAAAATAGGCACTTTCTAATCATAAAACCTATTTCTTGTTGTGTTGTCACATTTTTGAGTCAACCGTTTCTACCATTATAAAATCGGAAAACCAATTTAACGGTATCAATGATGACCTACACTCACTCGTCTCTACACTTCCAATCACTGGAATCTAGACATTAACGAGAATGCTGTGATACTTGAGTAAGTCCTAAAATTCTTTCTCCTTTCTAACCAGAAGGTCAAGTTACAAAAATAAATCTCCCCCGTATTTAAACGACTGTGTTCTCCGAATTCCAGTGCCAATTCCAGGTCTGCAGATGTCTGAACAACGCAGTGCATCAACCCATCAAAACCAACGCAAATCTTCGAGGCTGAGTATAAGGACCTGAAGAGATGGCTAAAATGAAATACTTCTATTTCTATTGCACCTTTAATAATCTCCAGACATCCCAAAATGCTTCACTGTGAAAGACTTTTTTTGAAGTGGGCCAGCTGTTGGAAAGTAGGGACGCTGCTGCCAATCTGCACACAGAAAGCTCCAGCAAACAGCAAAGTGATGATGCTATTCCAGGACAAATGGATCCCTCAGGCTAACGTTACAATCCCAGTTGATATTGTTACTGAGCAGGAAAATCGCAGCATGGAACCCTGGCTCATAAGAACCTAACTTTGGCCTTTTTTTTTAATAAAACGTGGTGAAACAGACTCACAGGACCAGCAATTCATTTTAACAAGAAAAAAAACATTTATTAAACATGAAAAGTTGGATTATTATGTCATACACCTTTCCTCCTCCCTTAGCTTCAGAAATACAAAGAGATTTAAAGATTAACACTGTTCTGACACCCTGAGCTGGTCAATTCCAGCCCCATTTGACCTGGAGTCACAAGACAGGTGAAATTAGATGTTGTGCAAATTACCATGGCTTTGGTTGAGTTGAATCGACCAATCACCAGGTTTGTAAAATTTAAACACAGGTAATCTTTTATTAACACTAATTATAAAATACAACTTCCTCTCATCTATCTAATTCCTAACATTCCCCACCTCCTTTCTAACTCCCCCTCTCTCTACGCACACAGACAACATAGAGGGAAAAGGGTGGTTGAGAGGTAAAGACAATATAATAATATAAAGGGCTAAGGATCTTTGATTCGGATAGTTGGCTTTAAGTTAGTTTCTTTCTCAAGGTTAGCCTCCCAGTTGGGTAATTTCTTCTTCAGCGTGTAATGATCTTCACTGCAGACTCACAGAGACAGCAGCAAACCAGCAGCAGAGAGAGGGGGGAAGACACAGCTCCTCTCCCTCCGATAGTCCAGAGATTTCTGGCAGCTTCGCTCTGAAGAAAGCACCTGACAGGAACCAATCGTTGATTGTTGTCAGGCACAACACTGTCCCTGGCCAATCCACTGGTTCCTAAGATTCACCCGACACCGACGAGTATGGTTTCTCCTCTCCAAAATACCAAACCCTAGGGAGACGCTGTCCCAGCAAGCACTCTGCTGCTTAAAGGCACATTCCTATTATGAGTCCACAGACCAAAGATAAAATAAATGGAAACAAACAAAATCATAGAATTTATCATAGACTTTACAGTGTAGAAGGAGGCCATTCGGCCCATCTAGTCTGCACCGGTCCATGGAAAGAGCACCCCACTTAGGCCCACACTTCCAACCTATCCCCATAACCCAGTAACCCTACTTAACCGTTTTGGACACTAAGGGCAATCCACCTAACCTGCACATCTTTGGACTGTGGGAGGAAACCGGAGCACCCGGAGGAAACCCACGCACACACGGGGAGAACGTGCAGACTCCGCACAGACAGTGACCCAAGCCAGGAAATTAAACCTGGGACCCTGGAGCTGTGAAGCAATTGTGCTAACCACTGTGCTACCAAGCTGCGCAGACTCGGACAGCTCGGACTCTCACACCACTGATTACAAAGTACATCTCAAGTACAGTGGTCTCATCACCACAAAAAGTCCCCTTTTAAGTACACAAGATGCATGCGGTCAAATACACACACTCCGCTCTGAACCCAAGTTAGTGTTTATGGATTCTCCACAGAATTCCCCAGATGACCACGAGAGTTTCCAAACTCCACTCCCAAAACATGCTTTAAAATCTTCTCTCAAATGCTTTCCCTTAGCAGTTTGCATTCCGAAATCCAGTCCATAGAAGAAAGAACATTGAACATTACAGCGCAGTACAGGCCCTTCAGCCCTCGATGTTGCACCGACCTGTGAAACCACTCTAAAGCCCATCTACACTATTCCCTTATCATCCATATGTTTATCCAATGACCATTTAAATGCCCTTAATGTTGACGAGTCCACTACTGTTGCAGGTAGGGCATTCCACGCCCTTACTACTCTCTGAGTAAAGAACCTACCTCTGACATCTGTCCTATATGTATCTCCCCTCAATTTAAAGCTATGTCCCCTCGTGCTAGCCATCACCATCCGAGGAAAAAGGATCTCACTGTCCACCCTATCTAATCCTCTGATCATCTTGTATGCCTCAATTATGCCTCAATTAAGTCACCTCTTAACCTTCTTCTCTCTAATGAAAACAGCTTTAAGTCCCTCAGCCTTTCCTCATAAGATCTTCCTTCCATACCAGGCAACATGCTGGTAAATCTCCTCTGCACCCTTTCCAATGCTTCCACATCCTTCCTATAATGCGGCGACCAGAACTGCACGCAATGCTCCAAATGCGGCCACACCAGAGTTTTGTACAACTGCAACATTACCTCATGGCTCCGAAACTCAATCCCTCTACCAATAAAAGCTAACACAACGTACACCTTCTTAACAACCCTATCAACCTGGGTGGCAACTTTCAGGGATCTATGTACATGGACACTGAGATCTCTCTGCTCATCCACACTACCAAGAATCTTACCATTAGCCCAGTACTCTGTCCTCCTGTTACTCCTTCCAAAATGAATCACCTCACACTTTTCTGCATTAAACTCCATTCGCCACCTCTCAGCCCAGCTCTGCAGTTTATCTATGTCCCTCTGTAACCTGCAACATCCTTCTGCACTATCCACAACTCCACCGACTTTAGTGTAATCTGCAAATTTACTCACCCATCCTTCTACGCCCTCCTCCAGGTCATTTATAAAAATGACAAACAGCCCCAAAATAGATCCTTGTGGTACACCACTAGTAACTGAACTCCAGGCTGAACATTTCCCATCAACCACCACCCTCTGTCTTCTTACAGCTAGCCAATTTCTGATCCAAACTGCTAAATCACCCTGAATCCCATGCCTCCGTATTTTCTGCACTAGCCTACCATGGGGTACCTTATCAAACACTTTGCTGAAATCCATATACATCACATCAACTGCTTTACATTCGTCCACCTGTTTTGTCACCTTCTCAAAGAACTAAATAAGGTTTGTGAGGCACGACCTACCATTCACAAAACCTTGTTGACTATCCCTATCAAATTATTCCTTTCTAGATGATTATAAATACTATCTCTTAAAAACCTTTCCAAGACTTTGCCCACAACAGACGCAAGGCTCACTGGTCTATAGTTACCAGGGTTGTCTCTACTCCCCTTCTTGAACGAGGAGACAACAATTGCTATCCTCCAGTCTTCTGGAACTATTCCTGCAGACAATGACGACATAAAGATCAAAGCCAAAGTCTCAGCAATCTCCTCCCTAGCTTCCCAGAGAATCCTAGGATAAATTCCATCCGGCCCAGGGGACTTATCTATTTTCACACTTTCCAGAATTGCTAACACCTCCTCCTTATGAACCTGAAGCCCTTCTAGTCTAGTAGCCTGTATCTCAGTATTCTCCTCGACAACACTGTCTTTTTCCTGAGAGAATACTGACGAAAAAAATTCATTTAGCACCTCTCCTATCTCCTCGGACTCCACGCACAACTTCCCACTACTGTCCTTGACTGGCCCTACTCTTACCCTAGTCATTCTTTTATTCCTGACATATCTATAGAAAGCTTTAGGGTTATCCTTGATCCTACCTGCCAAAGACTTCTCATGTCCCCTCCTGGCTCTTCTTAGCTCTCTCTTTAAGTCCTTCCTAGCTAACTTGTAACTCTCAAACGCCCTAACTGAACCTTCACGTCTCATCTTTACATAAACCTCCTTCTTCCTCTTGACAAGTGATTCAACTACTTTAGTAAACCACGGTTCCCTTGCTCGACCACTTCCTCCCTGCCTGACAGGTACATACTTATCAAGGACACGCAGTAGCTGTTCCTTGAACGAACTCCACATTTCCATTGTGTCCATCCCCTGCAGTTTCCTTCCCCATCCTATGCATCCTAAGTCTTGCCTCATCGCATCATAATTCCCTTTCCCCCAGATATAACTCATGCCCTGCGGTATATACCTATCCCTTTCCATCGCTAAAGTAAGCGTAACTGAATTGTGGTCACTATTACCAAAGTGCTCACCTACCTCCAAATCTAACACCTGTCCTGGTTCATTACCCAGTACCATATCCAATGTGGCCTCACCTCGTCCAGGTTTTGCAAATTACACTTTTAAACAAAGCTTCCACTTCACTTTTAGCAGCAAATCCTTTCCAGGATTTAACACCACCCCCTTTTAGGTTTCCCTTGTCTTAACCCCTTTTACACCAACTCTGAAATCCAGCCACCGATTTCCAGAGTTATTTCAACTCGTGTTCCAAAGTAAAATCTCACAAACCTGAAAATCACTTCAGATAGCTTTCTGGCCTCTCACAATCCAATGTTCATAAGTTCATAAGATATAGGAGCAGAATTAGGCCATTTGGGCCATCGAGTCTGCTCTGCCATTTGATCATGGCTGATCTCATCCTGGCCTCAACTTCAATTTCCTGCCCGTTCTCCATAACCCTTCAACCCATTCCCAATTAACAATCTGTCTCACTCCGCCTTACATTTATTCACTGTCCCAGCATCCACCACACTCTGGGCTAGCAAATTCCACAGATTCACAACTCTCAAGTTTCTCCTCAGCTCCGTTTTAAATTTGCTACCTCTTTATGACCTCTTGTTTTAGAATGCCCCACAACGGTTTCTGCTCCACAACTACTTTATCCATATCTTTTATCATCTTGCATACCTCAATTTGATCTCCCTTCGTTCCTCTCAACTTAACAGTTCTCTATTCTAGTACCTTTACCCTCAGACTTCTTAGAAACTTCTCATAATTTCTCTAGTTTCCTTAACTAGCTGCAGCTGCTCTTAAGATCTCGACACTTGTTTTCTAAACCATGATTCCACGGCATGGCTTTTCGACTAGCCTTTTGAACCCAGCTGCTTCTAACAGCTGTGAGAGCTGCCTTCGCTCTCACTACCTATCTCCAACTACCCACAAATTAGCTAAACTAAAACTCAAAAAACTCTCGACCTTACAAGGCTCCAGTTGCTAGGCAACACCCACATGCTTCTGACATTTATTTATTCTTCACACCGTAGCTCAGTGTTCTTCAAAGTCGAGGGTGCGACCCGCGGGTGGGTCGCGGGCGGGTGTCGGGAGGGTCACGGAGCCGTCCTTCGCGGCGCTCCCGATCGCGCAAATCCCCGCGCAGCAGCCGGCTTTTAATAACGCCGGCTGCAAGTGGCCTTTAAAACGGCCGCGAACATGTAAAAAAAATTCAGCCGCATTGCGCATGCACGCACAATCATCGGCGGCATGCACAAAACTATGCGCATGCGCGCCGATGATCGGGCACGCATGCGCAGTGCTGCTGCTACCTTTTTTAAACGGTCGCAGCTTTTTGTTTTACAAGTTCGGGGGGTTTTATTCATTTTATTCATTTATTTTATTCATTTAATTTTTATTTTTTTCATTTATTTTATGTTATTTTTTTTACAAGTACGGGGGGGTTTTATTTGATAAAATTTTACAGGAAGAAAATGCAGAATTTGGACAGTTGGAGACTCCATACTTTCCGACACGGGAAGGCTTCACCTTCATCCAACAGGTTCCATTGGAGGAGCGTGTACGAGGGCCAAAGGGACCCAAAACCATTTCCACCATTTTTATCAGCAGCAAATAAGGTAAGAGAAAATGGTGGGTTGCGAATGTTGGCCGGGTTGGGTCTCGAAGTTCGGCCGGTTAGTAAAAGTGGGTCCTCAGAAAAAAAGTTTGAAGAACACTGCCGTAGCTCTCTCGAGGCACAACACACAGTTGGCACTTTACCAACCCACACACATACATACACCTTTGTCCAACATGAACCTAACCAAAGGTTTTACTCTTCCAGGCACAGAACCATTAAATTAAACCCACTTAAAACTATCCCTCATTTCCAATGTTTACCAATACAAATATAAATCCCTTAAAACCACCTTTGTTTTCCGAACAGAGAATATATTAAAGCACCTCAGCTCACCACACATCCCTCAAACCAAGGATAAAATTGGAGCCAGAGAAAAACACAAAGCAGTTCCTTGTATCACTGCCCACTGAACCAAAAACTGCTGCCCTCCTGTTCTGCCACAAAATCCTCTCTTGCCAACTGATCAAAAACTAACTGGAGCATTGTTAACCCAGTCACGGCCAGAGAGGAGACAGTACCGGTCTCTCTACAATGCCTCCATGAATATTCTACTTAAATGCCATGGGACATATTACATACGTACATAGGAAGAGGAAACCGTTGAGCTCCTTGAGCCTGATCCACAATTCAACAAGGTCAGTCAATCTGCAACCAAACTCCATAAATCCTCCTTTGCCTCCTATTAGAACATGAACATCATCAGGGCATTCTGGTTTCCATAGAATTCCTACAGTGCAGGAGGAGGCCATTTGATCAATTGAATTTGCACTGACCCTCTGATAGAGCACTCCACCTAGGCCCAATCTATCCCTGTAACCCCGCATCACATATTGATCATAGCCAATCCACCTAACCTGCACATCTTTGGACTGCGGGAAGAAACCGGAGCACCCGGAGGAAACCCACCAGATACAGAGAGAACATGAAACTCCACACAGACAGTGACCCAAGGCCGGAATTGAACCTGGGTCCCTGGCATTGTGAGGCAGCAGTGTTAACCACTGTGCCATCATGCCACCTCTTAATTAATCTGTGGAATCCAGTGCGAATCCCGCCCTGCTGCCCGCTGCCGTATTCTCCGGTGCCAGGTTTCGGGCAGAGGTTCACGCCACGCCGGTCGGGGGCCATTGGCAGCGGCCCCCCCCCGGCATTTCTGGCCAGTCCCGCCGGCGTGGACAGTCCCTCATGACGCGACCTGACAGGTAAGTCGGCTGGGGCGGTTCTGGGTGGGGGACGCAGGGGGATCCGACCCCAGGGGGCCCCCACGGTGGCCTGGCCTGCAATCGAGGCCCATCAATCTGAGGGCGAGCCTGTGTCATGGGGGCACTCCTTCCTTCCAGGCTGGCCTCTGTAGGGCTCCGCCCTGGATGGCGCAGAGAAGACAACCCCCTGCGCATTCACCAGAATACGCCGGCCGGTCTACGCATGCGCGAGATAACGGCGGCCCTTCGGCGCCAGCTGCCAACCCCTCCAGCGTCCACCTAGCCCCCGGTAGTGCAGAGAATTCCGCACTTTCGGGGGCTGTTGACGCCGGAGTGGTTCGCTCCGGTTTACCCGCCGGCGTGGGGACTTAGACCCGCGATGGGAGAATCCAGCCCAATATCTTTGGTTAACAAAAAACTATTTTCCTCAAATTTAAAATTAACAACTGACTAGCATTAATTGCCAAATTTACAGGTGTTCAAAACTTCAACCACTATTTCAGTGTCAAGGCATTTTCTAATTCCCCTTCTGAAATGTCTGGGCCCCCTAGTTCCCGTCTCCCAAACCAGTGGAAATAGTTCTCTCTCTATCTACGCTATCTGTTCCCCTTAAAATCTTGAAAATTTTATGATATTGGACCCATATATCTTTGGACTGTGGGAGGAAACCAGCGCACCCGGAGGAAACCCATGCAGACACAGGGAGAACGTGCAGACTCCACACAGACAGTTACCCAAGGCAGGAATTGAACCCGGGTCCCCTGGCTGTGTGGAAGCAGTGCTAACCACTGTGCCTGACAAAAAAATTGTCAAATTTGTCAATACTGTCAAAAATGTAGGGGCTGGTTTAGCTCACTCAGATAAATCGCTGGCTTTTACAGCAGACCAAGCAGGCCAGCAGCACGGTTTGATTCCCGTACCAGCCTCCCCGGACAGGCGCCGGAATGTGGCGACTAGGGGCTTTTCACAGTAACTTCATTGAAGCCTACTCGTGACAATAAGCAATTTTCATTTCATTTCAAATTCAATTTGCTCACAATAAAATCCACTATCCACTTCGACCCATTCACTAAATCTATCAAAATATCCTTGTAATGTTATGCTTCTATTGGCAATACTTACAATGCTGACCGTCCTTGTGTCATGGGTAAATTTAGATTTGGGGCTTTCTGTCCCATTATCTAAGTAATTAATAATCATTTTTTTTTTAAATTTAGATTACCCAATTATTCTTTCTATTAAGGGGCAATTTAGCGTGGCCAATCCACCTACTCTGCACATTTTTGGGTTTTGGGGGCGAAACCCACGCAGACACGGGGAGAATGTGCAAACTCCACACAGACAGTGACACAGAGCCGGGATTGAACCTGGGACCTCAGCGCCGTGAGGCGGTTGTGCTAACCACTAGGCCACCATGCTGCCCCCGTAATTAATAATCATGATGAATATTTGAGACCCAAAGCAGACCCTTGCAGGACACTAGTGGTCACATCCTGCCAGTTATAATACCTGCTGTCCTGTCTCTTAACATTCAGCTAACCTCTGAACCAGGTTAACAATATTCCTTCAATTCAGTGACATTCAACTTTAGATAAGAATGGCTTTCTGAAGTCCATATAAATAACATGCACAGACATTCCCCTTTTGATTACTATATCTTCTAAAAATGCAATTAGTTTGGTCAGACAGGCACTATTCTTTACAAATCCATGCTGGTTCTCCCTGGTCAGCTGAAATTTTTCTAGCTTTCAGTTATCCTGTGATAACCACTAGTAATTCCCGTACCAGCCTCCCCGAACAGGCGCTGGAATGTGGCGACTAGGGGCTTTTCACAGTAACTTCATTTGAAGCCTACTTGTGACAAAATTTATAATTATTATAATTTTACAATTTCCTCACTATGTATTCTCAGTGAACTGGTCTCGAATTCCCTGGTTACAGTTGCTTACCTTTCTCCTACAGTGGGCACTCCAGTCTGCGTTTGTATTTTGCACCTAATATTTATCTGACAGTAATATCTGTCTTCCACAGAAATTTCCCAAACTCACAAAGAGAGGTAACAATAACTTTGGTGTAGTCAGACACCAAGCTACACGCTTTACTGCAGCTCCAATGTTATTGTGCAAAGGTTAGATATTACAAATGAAGAAAATTATAATTGTATAATTTTAGGGTTTTAAACTGTAATGGTTACAACATTTCAAACCCAGGAAGTTATTTTGAAATAGTTGATCAGTAACATTTTTTTTTTTGTCTTCAGGTAGCTGTGGACAAGCTTTTTTTAAAAAACAACCACAAACATTTCAGTCTAAAATCTGAAATTGAAAACAGATAGTTTTCAAACCTGCCCTGACACTATAATTACATTTATATTTCCACCATTTCCAAGCTGAAGTGGGCAAAGTTGTCTCTTGGAGAGGGTCTTGCGTCAATTGCTTAAATTCAACTAAGGTGATGTTATACACCCAGTTTGCATCAATCCAGAGCTACTTTGTATGAATGCAAATGTGTAAGACAACAGTGCTTCTGTTTTTATTAAACAATGTTCAGGCAGTGATCTCAATACTCTGAGTGTGCTGACAGTAAAGTACAGCAGTCACCATCTGCAAATATAATAATAATCTTTATTGTCACAAGTAGGCTTACATTAACACTGCAATGAAGTTACTGTGAAAATCCCCTAGTCGCCACATTCTGGCGCCTGTTCAGGTACACAGAGGGAGAATTCAGAATGTCCAATTCACCTAACAGCACGTCTTTCGGGACATGTTGGAGCAAACCGGAGCACCCGGAGGAAACCCACGCAGACACAGGGAGAACATGCAGACTCTGCACGGACAGTGACCCAGGGCCGGGATTCGAACCCGGGTAGCAGAAATACTCCTGACTCTGAAGTCAGACAGTTGTGGGTTCAAGTCTCCAAGGCTCTAAAGATTTAAGCACAAAATGTCGGTTGACAATCTCATTCAGTACTGTGGGAGTGCTGCATTGTTGGAGAGCTGTCTTTTTGACATTAGTTAAACATTAGTTCTCCCAGGTGGACAGAAGAGATTGTGTACATGGCAGTACTGGATGAAGAGGCAGTGTAATGAACTCCAATTGGCTTTATTGGTTGGCCAATTGGAGTATGAGCTCCCTCAATGATAGCTCGTTGAGGGGGCCCATATAATCACCTGTGTAGGCTTTGTGAGCCAGTCTTAAGTTGACTGGACTGCTAGCAGCACTGTTTGTAGCTGCTCCTGTAATATCATTATTGTAAATAGATATTGGTGTGGTGACGGGACTCCTGCCTCCCGTGGATTACTACAGGCAGCTACCTCAGTGTCCTCCCCAGCAGCACTGAAACAGATTATCTGGTCATCATTGTTGATTCTGGGAGTTGGGTGTTACTAAATTGGCTGTTACATTTCCTACATCACAACAGTAACTATAATATCATTGGCTGTAAATAGTTTTGCGTTGTCGGGATTGTGAAAGGTGCGATATAAATACATATTCCTCACCAACACAATCTCAGGGGATTTAACCCACTGATTATTTTGTAATGAGAACCATCAGGTTTTAAGACCATCTATAACTTGCTGACCCGATGCGCAGATATTAAAACATAAGTTATAAGATGTAGGAGCAGAATTAGGCCTTTTGGCCCATTGTGTTTGCTCCACCATTCGATTATGGCTGATCCCATCCTGGCCTCACTGCCACCGTCCTGCCCATTCTCTGTAACCCTTCAACCCATTACCAATTAAAAATCTGTCTAACTCCTCCTTAAATTTACTCCCTGTCCCAGCATTCCCCGCACTCTGGGGTAGCGAATTCCACAGATACACAACCCTTTGGGAGAAATAGTTTCTCCTCAAATCAGTTTTTAAAATCTGCTACCTCTTATCCCGAGACTATGACCTCTCGTTCTAGATTGCCCCACAATCCGCTCCACGTCGACTTTATCCAAACCGTTTATCATCTTGTATACCTCAATTTGATCTCCCCTCGTTCTTCTAAACTCTAGAGCGTATCGGCCTAAACTGTTCAATCTCTCCACACACGACAAACCCCCTCATTATCTGGAATCAATCTAGTGAACCTCCTCTGAACTGTCTCCAATGCCACTACATCTTTCCTCAAATAAAACATTCAGTAGATTCTCTCAAATTGGTTTGAAGAAAGGTTTTCAGCCTGAAATAGAGGTCAAGAACTGCAACGATGACTTTATGTTTGAAAATGCATACCAATGGAAGCCCAGGAGGGGGCCTGCCAGATGTCGTTAAGCTGCCAGTATAATGCGCCCATTGTCAGACCTTGGCCATTGATGATCTCACTTTGACTTCGACGGTAGAATTCAGTTTGTGCTTTTATACATTGTGATTGCATCACCTGTTTGTATGTACAAGGAGGACACTTTATGATGGGCACATATCAATGTTATTAAATAAAAATAAGATTTAATCAATGATTTAAAATGGCTTAAATCTGTCCCTCTCAAACTTACGCTATTTAAAATCTTCAAAGGTTCGAAATAAAAAGTGGAAAATCTTTAACGTGATGCATCCCTTTTAAGTGATCCTATTTTATGCGAATCCACTAAAATATTGTTATCTCCAAGTTAAAATTCTATTAGATTTTCGTCAAAACCATTTTGTTCTTTTTTTCTCCAATCACGGGAAAACAATTCACATTCCCAATTCCTTCACCTCCAAACCCTCCCCCACCCCACCACCCTTCTCAGTGGGAACTCGATGAACTGGCTGCTGGAGCTCAGTAAAACCATGTCTAATTCTACTTTAAAAATCATTAACAGGGAATTGTGCAAAACACCTGTGTCAGATTTCCAAGTCTGCAATGAAGCATTTATGTTATTGGTACATAGATACATCGAAGCTAGGAGGAGGCCTTTTGGCCCTTCGAGCCTGCTCCGCCATTCATCACGATCATGGCTGATCATCCAACTCAATAGCCTAATCCTGCTTCCTCCCCATAGCCTTTGATCCCATTCTCCCCGAGTGCTGTATCCAGACGCCTCTTGAATATATTCAATGTTTTAGCATCAATTACTTCCTGTGGTAATGAATTCCACAGGCTCACCACTCTTTGTGTGAAGAAATGTCTCCTTATCTCTGTCCGAAATGGTTTACCCTGAATCCTCAGACTGTGACCCCTGGTTCTGGACACACCCATCATTGGTAACATCTTCCCTGCATCTAACCTGTCTAGTCCTGTTAGAGTTCAGCATTAACCTGTTAGCCTAGCTGAACATGGAGGATTGCGTAGTTTTGATCACCTGACTTAAGAAGGGCTTATACTTGCATTAGCAGTTCAGAGAAGGTTCACTTGGCTAATTCCTGAGATGTGGAGGTTGTCTTATGAGGAAAGGTTAAGCAGGTTGGGTCTATACTCACTGGAGTTTAGAAGAATCAGAGGTGTTCTCATTGAAACATTGAAATACTGAGGGGGCTTGACAGGGTGAACCCAGAGAGATGTTTCCTCTCGTGGGGGAATTTAGAATTAGGAAACAGTTTTAAAATAAGGGGTCTTGCACTTATGGGGAGAAATTTCTTCTCTCAAAGGGTTGTTAGTCTTTCCATTCTCTTCCCCAGACAGAAATGGAGGCTGAGATAGACTTCTAATTGATAAAGGAGTTTAGAGTTATGAGGACAGGGAAGAGAGTGGAGTTAAGGCCACAACAGATCAGCTCTGATCATATTGAATGGCGGAGCAGGTTCGAAGGGCCGAATGGCCTACTCCTATTTCTCATGATCCTATGAGATCAAACAACGCATGCAAACCTAGGAGCTGAGAGTCACTGGGTTACCAGTTGGCATTGTTGAACACCAGCAATCTAGCTATTTTTATTTATCCAATTAAACAGATATTTACAGGGGTGGGGGGGGTCACGAGATGTAGTGTAGGAGGCGGAGTGGCTGCGTTTTCGCAAGCTCTGAGCTCTCGGTCTCAGCTCTCGGGGGGCAGAGATGATTGGTGCTCATACAGATGATCTGCAAGATATCCGAGAGAATGGATGAAGTGGAGAAGAGAATCCTATCAGTCAATAGGGCAGTTTCCTTTGTGGGAACACACCATCAGTCCTTGTAAATCCTGCTGCACAGTATCCTGGTTGATTCGGGGAGATGGGGCCAGACAAGGAGTATTCGTGCCCTGCCTCCCGCGGAGAGCTGGGGTGAATTCCCGTCCGAATTGGAGAACTGGGGGCCATGCTTTCACAATCTCGATTTGAAGGCTGGGTGTTTTGAGTTCGATGGAGCACATTGTATCCAGTCTTCAAGGCCTGGGGTCAGTTGGAAGCCCTGCCCCTGGTCTTATGCTGCCTGGTCCTTTGTGTTTGTTGAGAAGGTTTGGAAGCAGGCAGAGTGTCATGTGTTCGCCTCCCGCCCGGGCCCAGATTTCTCTTTACCAGGGCTCTGGGGCAACAACATGATCCTGGGGCTTCGGTGAAACTCTGGATGGATGCTGTTCGACCTTCCTGTCCTGGCATTGCCCTTTCCAAGCTCTGTGAACCACGATATTATCCTGCAGTTCATCAATAATCTTGAACTTTGTTCCCTTGATTACACTTCGGATTTTGTGTTATGCCTTTTACCCTGACACGGGATATATGATGTATGAACACAGAGGTGTTTGTCACCTGTTATATTATGAGAATCATGTGGAGTTGGTTGTATAACATGAGGGTTGTGCAGTAGTTCCTACTTTGTTTTATGTGCTGCAATCCTTGCTTTTATACTGAGGGAGTATATATTTTTTAGGTAACCTTCGCTTTATTTGTAGATAAGATGAGTAGCGCCACAGGAGGGTGGCAGGTAGATGGTTTGGAGGTTGTTGCTATGGATTTATAAGTCCTCATTGTGGGTGAGGAAGACCCCCGTTATTCTGGGATTAAGGAATCCTTGCTGGTCTCCTATGAATGTACAGGCAGAAGACCGGGTTCCTTCTGTTTTGGTTGGCACCTCTGGTGTTGGGAGTAGAGGGGGAATGTGTACTGGTGCATGCCTGAGCATAGGTGGTTAATCCTTGGATATCTAGCCTTTCTGGCGTTGGTCTTTTATAATTATTTGGCTGTGCGAGTAGTGGCAGTGGTCACATGATTGAGTAGGATAGAGCAGTAGTAACTGTGTTTATCTGGGGGTTCCTGGACTGCTCTCCTTCTTGAGATTAGGTACCCCTGGGATGTAGTATCCTGCTGGCTGAGGGGCCTCAATGGAGTCTGAGTGCTTTGTTTCAGCGCTGTTGGAGGTTTTCCTCAGATGGAGGAGTAGTCGCTCTCCTCCAAGTGGCCTTGCACAGGGACTTCCAAACTGTCCTCCTTCTGGAGGCTGGGCTCCCCTGGGGAGAGGGCAGTTATGCTACTCTGTCCCAGCTATTCTTTTTGCGAAAGTGTACATTGCTAGATCTTGTCGGACGCCTATTGGCTAATTCTGGTCTTCCCCCTCTGGGGTTTTCTTTCTTCATCTGGGTAGGTGAGGCGCTGACACAGGCTCCGATTTGTTATATTTAACCCTAGACGGTTTCCCTTATCTTGTTGGGGCGAGGAGAGCTGTATCTCCCTGCGCGATATACCGTTGATGCGTGTACTGATTAAGACCATAAGACATTGGAGCAGAATTAGGCCATTCAGCCCATCAAGCTTGCTCCATCATTCAATCATGGCTGATACGTTTCTCATCCCCATTCTCCTGCCTTGTCCCCATAACCCCTGATCTCCTTATTAATGAAGATTATTCTTCTTCGTGTCGGTAGGTTTCCTCGGTGGAAAACAGTTTCTGTTTTCCGGCGTTCACTGCCAAGTCACGTCTTGTATCAATGGCGACATCCTATTACCCCTTCTCTTGGGCTTGTTTGGAGATCTTGAGAGGCTGAGTTAGTTTTTTTTTCACCCCATAAGGAATCTTGTACATTGCGTAGCTTTCTTTTGTGCCTTATGGAGGAGGACGTGCACCATAGAGCCATGTGCTCATGAACTTTCGTGGTATCGTGAGATCCACTAATCTTTTTGGTATCCTTTCATTTTCTGTGTGAAGGGAGATGCCGACTGCAACAATTACAATGTTTGATGATCTAAACCAATTGTATTGAACCAGATTTTGGGCATTTGCTGCATCTTGCGGTTATATTTAAAATCTCTCCTCAGAACTAATAACTTTGCAGATTTTTTTCTGGATGTCCCTTTCTTTATTTTGGGGTTAAACAGTCATTGGCTGGCTCCTGCAGAGGTACAGGCACATCTCATATCCAAGAAAAAGATGTGATAATGTGTAACTGGTGCCTCTGGAAATCTGGCGATGGGGGGGGTGGGGGGAGTCACGCTTTGGTGCACACCCAAAGGGCCGCAAAAATCTTATCCTATATTTTATTTGGTTGTATGAGGAATTGTTACACATGAAGGTGTGCACCATTTTACCATGTTTCGTGGCTTTTCTTCCCCATTCTACAACTTATCCACCCACCGTCTTTCCTTTATAAATAGAGGCATCAATTTTAATGATTAAGCCAAACCAATTATGTTGGTGTTCTCCTGTCTTTTTCTGTACTTATTTGCATGGAGCATTAATGCTGTACTTTGCCAGTTTTGAGAGTTTGTTGCATTATTGTAAAAATGGGAAAAAACTCTAATAAAAAAAAATATATATATATATATATATATGTACGTAAAAAATAGGTATTTATATGTACAGAACCCAGTATCCAACGACCAATAATGCACTTACAATCGAATAAAAAAAATAGGAAGGGTACTAACTCCAAGGAGTTTCCATTTCATTATCACAAGTTCCAAATATTAAATTATTCTGAAAAGGTACAATTGATTAGGTAGCTACCTGAGTAAGGTAAAGTGTATCTTTAAGGTTCTGCAGGGGATTCTCTGCGTGAGAAAGGTTAAAGTGCATCTGAGTTTGGTACAGCAATATCTTGTTGCCAGCTTTCTGGTGCTGTCGATGATCCATGAAAGGACTATTGTAATACCAGTCTTCAGGCGATGAAACCTTGTCAAATAAAAATTAACAGAAACTTGAGTTCATTCATTTTCCTCTCAGACACAACATTCCCTAAAATATTTAGATTACCCTCATGGCCAGTCTGTCTTCACAAAAGTGATGATATACAGATCATAGAATCCCTATAGTGCAAGAGGCAATTCAGCCCATCGAGTCTGCACCAGCCCTATCCCCGTAGCCCAGTAGCAACCCTTCTGGATACTCAGGGACAATTTAGCATGGCCAATCCACCCAACCTGCACATCTTTGGACTGTGGGAGGAAACTGGAGCAGCCGGGGGAAATCCACACAGACACAGGGAGAACGTGCAGACTCCACACAGTCACCTGAGGTCGGAATTGAATCCGGGTCCCTGGAACAGTGAGGCAGCAGTGCTAACCACTGTGCCACCGTGTCACCATTATATTCTTCGAATATAATTTGTGACAAAGCTATTTTCCTTTACTTCAGGAAAATAAAAAGGAAAAGTGCAAAGAGTTTCAGGTGTATTCCAAATATATAGCATCAAAGAACCTCGTGGATCAGAAGTGGGCTGGTTTTTGATGCACTGCTGCTTAAAGGCTTAAACTTCCGATGAGGCATCATCTATAGTTCTGACCTTAAACTTCTGTGAACCAGAGCAATAGGAACATTCTCAGGTTGAATCCTCAGACTGATTTTAAACAGGGCAGTAGTGGAACTGACTGCAGCATTCCTAGCTTTTTAATAATTACTAACATAAAATCCCCACGTTTTACTTTTCGAGGCATTCTATAAATGCAAGTTGTTATGTAAAAGTACATCAGGATGGATTTGTCCCTCACTCAGCAGCTTTCAGTCGTCACTGTTCAGATTCCCAGTCTACTTGGGTAACATACTGAAGGCCAAACCCTGTGTGGCAGTCAATGCTTTCAGGAGAGAAGGGACTGGGGAGGATTAAAAAAACAACACAGGTTCCTCTTCCATGATCCAATTCAGATAACTGTCCCAAACTCAGAAAAAAAGAACACTGTTCAATAAAAAAGACAATGTTTAGCCAATGCAACTATACGTTTACTCAAAACATTTTAAAGAGTCAACTGCAGTTAATGGAAGGACATTTAAATGTATTTAATCCATTACTCAGTAAAGATTGCAACCATAAACCATGTGCTTAAATGGAATGTGCTGCCTTAACAGGTGGTGGAAGCAGTTTCGTAACTTTCAGAAGGGAATCTGATATATATTTGAAAATGAAAACACTTGCAGGCTATGGGGAACGGGCAGGGGGCATGTGACTAACTGGATAAGCTCTTTCAAAGCGCTGGCAGAGGCATGATGGACTGAATGGCCCTCCTTTTGTACCATCCAGTTCAATGCTAACTTTTCATCGCCAACATTCCCAAGGCAGGAATACTGAAATTCTCAATATGGCGAGTGCCTTTGCAAAGTGTCTGCTTCAGGAGCATTGAAGGTTGACCCTTACGGACGCAGTGTAACATTGTCGACTGACATCAAGAATTGCTAACTGTGTGAAGCCAGGTGGCAGTAACAGAGAGACACTGATCACCAGTTTCACAAGACTCTTATTACATTGCTACACCATCTCCTTGCTCACGCACAAACTAACATTAGTACAAGTTACACAACAAACAAGAATGGCTATTTCTGTATGTAACAAGACAAAGGTAACAACACATCTAGCATTGAATTCATGCCCTTCACCACTAAAGCTAGTTTTAGATATCAAGAGAAAAGCTCAAGTGACTAAAAACAGAAAAGCACCTCTGTTAAATTTCCAAATCAGCAGTCACCCAGAACAATTTCAACATTCAAAATAACAGTGACTAATGAAATCTCAACAGTTTCTGCAAAGCAAGAGATGCAGACAGATTCAGCTCAGATGATCATGGGTAGAATTGGATAATGCTGCATGATGAACATGGTTTATTGGAATTATTTCAATTAGTTAAAAGGAAACTGACACCATTTAATCACATGATTTGTTTATTTGTCCAGGGATTCCAAACAATAATTTCTAGCCATTGAAATTAAAGAAATAGATTCATTTTTACTGACCCTTTCCAAAGAAGAGAAGGATGGCCAAGATTGGAAGCCGTATTCAGATGCAAATCTTGTTTTTGGGAAAAGTGTCCAGTCCCAGCAGTCTGCTATGTAATTATAATAATGAACATCACCATAATGGACATCGTAAGGGTTGTTGGCAACCCACTTCTCCTGAACCGATTCTTCCCCATTAGTGGGACTTGAAGTAATATAAGGGCGACTTCTGTCCTCCTGGAAACGGATTGTAAATATTAGTCAAGTACGATGAAGTCTCGAAATAAATACTAAGAGCTGGAAAGAAGCAGGTCTTGTGGCATCTGTGAGGGGGGGGGGGGGGGGTGAAGAGAGAGAGAGAGACAGCCACAGAGAGAGAGACAGAGAGAGACAGAGTTAACGTTTCAGTCCATTATCATCCATCAGAACTTGTTTCTCCACAGATACTGCCTGGCTTGCTGAGTGTCAGTAGCATTGTGTTTAATTTTAAAGTACTTTGTTTTTATAAAAATATACGAAATATAGCTAAATGGCTTATATTGTCTTTCATGGGCAAATTTGGTTCCTATTCCATAATAAATAGGCTGTTGCACAAAGCTATGAAGATGCACACTTCAATAAACAAGGGAGCGAAAGGTTATGGAGGTAGGTGGGAATCTGCAGCTGAGGTTACAATCAGATTAGCCATGTCTTATTGAATGGCAGAGCAGGCTCGAGGGGCAGAGTGGCCTCCTCTTGCTCCTAATTCAATGTTTATATGTACTGCATCTATGTACTGCATCTCCAATAACATTGAACCTCCCAAAAAACAGGTTTTGCTGACAACATACTGACAATGACCACCTGCTGGTACAGTGTTGATGTTGTTATAAATAGAGTGAGGGATTTTGCTTGATCTTTTACAAGAATTCCAGACTGACACTGCCCATCTCTACTGATTCATGGACAGCTTTGTGAATCTCGTCTAGAGCCACCAGAGCACAGAGACAAAGCGAACATTACTCTCAATAGGAGCTCATCACAAGCACATGGGAGACATTTTCACTGAATCAACCTAGGCTGGAATCAGAACCAGGTCACAGAGATGAGTTAGTCGTGAACTAACCCATTAGTCACTCAATCTCAGCACTCTAGGTCAAATATCTGTGTAAAATCAGTTTGGATTCTGGAGAAGCAACTAAAGAATGTTCAGAAAGGCATATACATTGGCTGAAGTGTTGTATGTGACGTGCTACAGTTATTTAAAACTCTGACTCGGCCCCACCTACAGTAACTATTCACTTCTGAGCACCACACTTCAGGGAATGTATACTGGCCTTGGAAGGGGTGCAGTGTACATTCACCAGACCAGTACTATAATTAGGAGAACAGGCTTAAGATCTTCAGGAATGTGTTTTAAGATTATATCAAATACAGCTATTTAAGAGGAAGTTAGAGAACACATGAGAAATACGGGTATAGGACCATATGTAAATAGGATAAGATGAAATAGGGATGAGGCTTATGTGAAATACAAACGCTAGCATGAAATTGTTGCTGTGCTGTAAATCCTTCTGTAATAACCAATCCATAGGTTGCATTAATTTAACAATTGGCACAAATTTCCTGTCACCGATAATCGTGTTGGAAATTAGTTGAAAAAACTTATTTCATACATAAACTGGTTGCTTACCTTGAGCACAATTTCTCTAATAGTATTAACATAGAATTGTACATAGTCATTGAGGTACAGTGTGGTTTTTGTTGGTGGAATACCAAACCAATTAAATGCAAGTGCAGCCTCATTTTCATTGTTTCCACTCCAGATTATGATGGATGGATGGGATTTTAGTCGGCGGATCTGAAGGGAAAGAGAAGCAAAAACTTACTTCAAGCCAAAGAAGTAAAGACATTTGTGCATTCTGATACCTGTAAAGAATTACAGGGCTGCAAATGTAACTGATACAAAGAGGTGACTGCGAGGATCTTTAACTGGAAAGCAGGCCAGGGTTCCTCCAGAGGGATGAAGAGATTATTAGATCTCATGCTACAGAAAGTGTGTTAAAACGTATGAATGGAATAGTCTGTGTTGCAATAGTGGACAAAAGCATTTTTGGTTGGTGATTTCCAAAGTAACACAAACTTTAGCCTGAATATGTTCAAGAAGAGTTTAAGATCAGTGTTTAATCTGACCCATGAGTCAGAGAGTATTACAGCACGGAAAGAGGCCCGTAGACCCATCGCATCCGCACCGATTATACCAACAAGGTGCAAAGGGCCTGTACGTAGAACTGATAAGTGGTCTGGTGCATGGAATGTAACGGGTGCAAAAAGAAGTACAAACTACAATTAAAAGAATTACAAATTATTTGAATTAAAAGATGAAGAAAATGGCCATTGTTTACGCTCTGCCAACTACCCTATTGAGAGCATCGAGTTAAAATACTGGGTGTGGTCAAGCTCTGACATTCGACTGGCCAAGTGTTCTGATTAAGAGAGGGGAATGTGTAACAAGACTCGGGTTTCCTCGTGCACCAGTCACTGAAGGTAAGCATGCAGGTACTGATGTGTTGGGTACTCTGGATCTGTGGAGACTGTGTTTACCTCAGCAGTGACACATACAGGCTACCAACACTTGAAATAGTACAACACTATTTTATTAAGCTAGGAACTGTTGAAGATACTTTCACTGTGGGTCGACACTATGTTAGATTAAACTGAAGATCTATGCCTATCCTGACCAGTCTAGACTATCAGCACATGGTAAAGATCTGTGCTACAAGCTGTGAGCTCTGTCCTTCTTAGAGGCTGCATCCCGAATGAGCGGGAAAACTAGTGCCCTCTGTCTTTATAGTGAGTGTGTTCTAACTGGTGATTGGCTGCGGTGTTGTGTGTGTTGATTGGTCTTGCTGTGTGTCAATCAGTGTGTGTCTGCACCATGATATACAGATGTGTATATTATGACATCTCCCCTTTTATTAAAAAAATGTGTGATTGTGGTAATAAATAATGTGTAGTGAGAATGTTCCTAACTACGTGTGGAATGTGAAGGCATATTTACAAGACTATGTACATAAAAACTAAGCTATTTACATGGGAAGGTGTCTAGTGCAGATGAACAGTATGCAACAAAATAGTAACTAGAGCAACATTATATATAAACCAGTGAATCGATCAAATAAATCAACAAAACAATTCAGAGAGTCCATGAATTCGAAAAGTTCATAAATTTAGTCTCTGAAGTGACGACGAATTCTGGTTGACCGCCTCAAGGGTGGGTCGAGAGCCGCCGGTGCGTCAGAGTCAGAGGGTGGCAGAGCGACAGGGAGCTCTGCAAAGTCCATGGCGGGGTCATCATGATGGCAAGGCGAGACCTGAAGTTCATGCGGCGAGCGCGGGATGAGACGAAGTGCACGCCGATTGCGTCGCAGAAGAGAGCCATCCGGTAGACAAACCAGAACCGAACGGGGGGGCCACTTGTCGGAGGACGACAGCGGTGGCAGTCCAGCCACCATCTGGAAGATGGACGCGGACGTTGTCATCGGGAGCCAGAGCAGGAAGATCAGTTGCACGGGAGTCATAGGCCGCTTTGTGCTGGGCACGAGACAGCTGCATCCGGCGAAGGACCGGAACATGGTCGAGGTCTGGGACATGGATGGATGGCACCGTCGTCCGCAGCGTGCGATTCATGAGTAGTTGAGCTGGTGACAGGCCAGTGGGCAAGGGGGCAGAGCGGTAGGCCAGCAAGGCAAGGTAAAAATCAGACCCAGCATCAACTGCCTTGCATAGGAGCCGTTTGACGATATGTACTCCCTTCTCTGCTTTGCCGTTGGATTGGGGGTACAGGGGACTGGACGTGACATGTGCAAAATTGTATCGCCTGGCAAAGTTGGACCACTCTTGGCTGGCGAAACAGGGGCCATTGTCGGACATGACCGTGAGCGGGATGCCGTGTCGAGCAAAGGTTTCCTTACATGCACGAATGACTGCAGCTGAGGTGAGGTTGTGCAACCTTACCACCTCCGGGTAATTCGAGAAGTAGTCCATGATTAGGATGTAGTCTCGACCAATCGCATGGAACAGGTCGATGCCCACCTTGGTCCAGGGCGACGTGATTAACTCATGGGGCTGCATGGTTTCACGTGGTTGCGCCGGCTGGAATCGCTGACATGTTGAGCAGTTGAGCACGGTGTTAGCTATGTCCTCGTTAATCCCAGGCCAGTACACTGCCTCATGGGCCCGTCGGCGGCACTTCTCCACTCCCAGGTGGCCCTCATGGAGCTGTTCTAGGACGAGCTGGCACATGCTGTGCGGGATGACAATGCGGTCCAGTTTTAGAAGAACTCCGTCTACTACTGCCAGATCATCTCTGATTTTATAGAATTGAGGGCATTGGCCCTTGAGCCACCCGTCCGTTAGGTGGCGCATGACACGCTGGAGCAAGGGGTCGGCAGCCGTCTCGCGACGAATCTGGACGAGGTGTTCATCCGAGGCAGGCAGATTGGAGGCAGCGAATGCATCAACCTGGGCATCAACCTGGCAGACAAATCCCGCTGGGTCACATGGAGTGGTGACAGACAGGGAGAGAGCGTCAGCAATGATGGGCTCCTTGCCCGGGGTGTATACCAGCTGGAAGTCATAGCGCCTGAGCTTGGGAAGAATGCGCTGGAGGCGAGGTGTCATGTCGTTAAGGTCGTTTTGTACGATATTGACCAGCGGTCTATGGTCTGTCTCGACGGTGAACTGAGGGAGTCCGTAGACATAATCATGGAATGTAACGACTCCGGTCAGAAGGCCCAGGCACTCCTTTTCAATCTGCGCATAGCGCTGTTCGGTGGGGGTCATCGCACACGACGCGTATGCAACGGGAGCCCATGATGAGGCCTCATCACGTTGAAGGAGCACTGCTCCAATGCCGGATTGACTGGCATCTGTGGAAATTTTGGTCTCCTTGGCTGGGTCAAATAATGCTAAGACCGGGGCCGTGGTCAGCTTCGCCTTGAGTTCCCTCCATTCGTGTTCGTGGGCGGGGAGCCATTGGAAGTCTGTCGTCTTCCTGACCAGGTTCCTGAGAGCCGTGGTGTGAGAGGCGAGGTTAGGGATGACTTTCCCTATGAAGTTGACCATACCCAGGAAGTGGAGGACCGCCTTCTTGTCCTCTGGTGTCTTCATAGCCTTAATGGCAGCTACCTTATCCGCATCCGCCTGCACACCCAACTGGGAGATGTGGTCTCCGAGGAATTTAATTTCTGTTTGACCAAAGGAGCATTTGGCCCTGTTGAAGCGGAGGCCATGTTCATGTATCCGTCTGAAGACGCGCTGGAGGCGATTAACGTGCCCCTGCGGGGTGGTGGACCAGATGATTATGTCGTCCACATAGACGCGAACGCCTTCAATACCTTCCATCATCTGTTCCATAATCCTATGGAACACTTCTGATGCAGAGATGATCCCAAACGGCATTCTGTTGTAGCAATATCTTTCAAAGGGGGTATTAAACGTGCAGAGTTTCCTGCTGGATTCGTCGAGCTGGATCTGCCAGAATCCCTTTGAGGCGTCTAGCTTGGTAAAGAACTTGGCGCGAGCCATCTCACAAGTGAGCTCTTCGCGCTTGGGAATGGGATAGTGTTCTCTCATAATATTGCGGTTGAGGTCCTTGGGATCAATGCATATTCTCAGTTCGCCGCAGGGTTTTTTTACGCATACCATGGAACTGACCCAGTCGGTCGGTTCCGTGACTCTGAAAATCACCCCTTGGTCCTGGAGGTCCTGCAGCTGCTGCTTGAGGCGGTCTTTGAGGGGAGCTGGGACCCTGCGAGGTGCGTGCACCACAGGCATGGCATTTGGTTTCAATAAGATCTTGTAGGTGTACGGGAGCCCTCAAAAACATTGTGGTATTGGTTAATAATGGCATCGAGCTGCGCCCTAAAATCAGTGTCCTGAGAGTCAGACGCGTCAGCAGGAGGTGAACCCTCTGGGCCAAGTTCAACAGCTTACATACCTGCGCACCAAGCAGGGAGGCTTTAGAGGATCCCACTATTTCAAAGGGAAGGATGGCTTTAAGTGACCTGTGCACCACTTCAAGTTGGCATGAACCACTGGCAGCAATAGCATTGCCATTATAATCTAACAGCTGGTAGGCTGATGGCAGGATGGTTGGCTTGACACGGAGGCTTTGGAGGTCAGACCGCGCAATGAGATTGGCGGAGGCGCCGGTGTCCAGGCGGAATTGGATTCGGGATTGGTTGACCGTGAGGGTGGCACACACTCGTCGTCCGGTTCAATGCTGTATACCGGTAGAGGCTGGACTTTTTGCTTCGGGGCTTTGGTAATGATACCGACTCGAAAAGGTGCTTTTGGGTCCTCGGTGTCAATGTCAGGCAGCAGGTCAGAATCGGGTTCGGTGACTGTGGGTTGGATGGCGCGGACATCCCCGCGTAGCTGGTTGGAGCGACGAAAGTTGGCAGGCGGAGCGACGAGAGTTGGCAGGCGGAGCGACGCGAGTTGGCAGGCGGAGCGACGCGAGTTGGCAGGCGGAGCGACGAGAGTTGGCAGGCGGAGCGACGAGAGTTGGCAGGCTGAGCGACGAGAGTTGGCAGGCTGAGCGACGAGAGTTGGCAGGCTGAGCGACGTGAGTTGGCAGGCGGAGCGACGAGAGTTGGCAGGCTGAGCGACGTGAGTTGGCAGGCGGAGCGACGAGAGTTGGCAGGCGGAGCGACGAGAGTTGGCAGGCGGAGCGACGCGAGTTGGCAGGCGGAGCGACGAGAGTTGGCAGGCGGAGCGACGAGAGTTGGCAGGCGGAGCGACGAGAGTTGGCAGGCGGAGCGACGAGAGTTGGCAGGCGGAGCGGTGAGAGTTGGCAGGCGGAGCGGTGAGAGTGGGCAGGCGGAGCGGTGAGAGTGGGCAGGCGGAGCGGTGAGAGTGGGCAGGCGGAGCGGTGAGAGTGGGCAGGCGGAGCGGTGAGAGTTGGCAGGCGGAGCGGTGAGAGTTGGCAGGCGGAGCGGTGAGAGTTGGCAGGCGGAGCGACGAGAGTTGGCAGGCGGAGCGACGAGAGTTGGCAGGCTGAGCAGACCTGCATAAAGCAGCATAGTGGCCAAGTTTGCCACATTGTAGGCAGCGTCGGGATTTTGCAGGACATTGCCGCTTTAAGTGAGCGGAGCCACAGTTGCCGCACGTTGTAGCGTCAGTACACTCGTTGCGCAACCTGCGCAGTGCGATCGTCAGCGTCGCCGTCCCCTCGTTCAGTGCGAGCATGCACGAGAGGCCGTGAAAAGCACGCGAAATGGCCGCCCTCATCCAGGCTGATGCCCTGGAGTTGCTTGGTTGCTTGGACCCATTCTGCCTCGTGAGGGCCTTGCCGCGCCGTTTCAGTCGCTTGGATGTGTGAATACCGATTAGTGGCGTGTTCATGCAGCACGCAGGTCTCGATGGCAATCGCTAGGGTGAGCTGTTTAACCTTGAGGAGCTGCCGGCGTAGGGGGTCCAACTGAACACCGAAAACGTGGCGAGGCCATTCACCTAAGGAAGGAGCTGCGCTCCGAAAGCTCGTGTTTGAATCAAACCTGTTGGACTTTAACCTGGTGTTGTAAGACTTCTTACTGTGCTCACCCCAGTCCAACGCCGGCATCTCCACATCATGGCTTCTTAGAGGCTGCATCCCGAATGACCGGGAAAACTAGTGCCCTCTGTCTTTATAGTGAGTGTGTTCTAACTGGTGATTGGCTGCGGTGTTGTGTGTGTTGAATGGTCTTGCAGTGTGTCAATCAGTGTGTGTCTGCACCATGATATACTGATGTGTATATTATGACAGGTACAGCAGGCGGTAAAGAAGGCAAATGGTATGTTGGCCTTCATTGCGAGAGGATTAGAGTACAGGAGCAGGGATGTCTTGCTGCAATTATACAGGGCCTTGGTGAGGCCACAACTGGAATAGTGTAAGCAATTTGGTCTCCTTACCTGAGGAAGGATGTTATTGCTGTGGAGGGAGTGCAGCAAAGGTTGGCCAGAGTAATTCCTGGGATGGCAGGACTGACATAACAGTAGAGATTGAGTCGATTAGGATGATATTTGCTGGAGTTTAGAATAATGCGGGAGGATGCCAAAGAAATCAGAAAATACTAACAGGACTAGCCAGGGTAGATGTAGAAAGGGTGTTCCTGATGGTGGGGGAGTCCAGAACCAGGGGTCACAGTCTGAGGATACAGGGTATACTGAGATCAGGAGAGCTTTCTTCACCCAGAGAGTGGGGGCCTGTGGAATTTGTTACCACAGAGAGTTGAGACCAGAACAAAGAGGTTTTTCAAGGAGTTAGATCTAGCTCTTGGGACGAAAGGGATCAAAGGATATGGGGGAGGGGGGGGGCATATATCCACACACCCATATACCCACACACACCCATATACGCACCCACACACACACCCATATAACCACACACCCACATACACACCCATATACCCACACACACATACACACCCATATACCCACACACATACATACACACACATATACCCACACACATATATACACACCCATATACCCACACACACACCCATATACCCACACACATACATACACACCCATATAACCACACACCCACATACACACCCATATACCCACACACATACATACACACCCATATACCCACACACCCACATACACACCCATATACCCACACACATACATACACACCCATATAACCACACACCCACATACACACCCATATACCCACACACATACATACACACCCATATACCCACACACCCACATACACACCCATATACCCACACACACATACACACCCATATACCCACACTCATACATACACACCCATATACCCACACACCCACATACACACCCATATACCCACACACCCACATACACACCCATATACCCACACACACACACACACCCATATACCCACACACATACATACACACCCATATACCCACACATACATACACACCCATATAACCACACACCCACATACACACCCATATACCCACACACATACATACCCATGTACCCACACACACACATGTATACACCCCATATACCCACACACACACCCATATACCCACACACACCCATATACCCACACACACACACACACCCATATACCCACACACACACCCATATACCCACACACACACCCATATACCCACACACCCATATACCCACACACACACCCATATACCCACACACACACACCCATATACCCACACACACACACACCCATATTCCCACACACACCCATATACCCACACACACACCCATATACCCACACACACACCCATATACCCACACACATACACACCCATATACCCACACACACACACACCCATATACCCACACACACCCATATATCCACACACACCCATATACCCACACACACCCATATACACACACACACCCATATACCCACACACCCATATACCCACACACACCCATATACCCACACACACCCATATACCCACACACACACGCCCATATACCCACACACACACGCCCATATACCCACACACGCCCATATACCCACACACACACCCATATACCCACGCACACACACCCATATACCCACACACACACCCATATACCCACACACACACACCCATATACCCACACACACACACCCATATACCCACACACACACACCCATATACCCACACACACCCATATACCCACACACACACACCCATATACCCACACATCCCCATATACCCACACACATGCCCATATACCCACACACACACACACACCCATATACCCACACACACACACCCATATACCCACACACCCATATACCGTCACACACACCCATATACCCACACACACACCCATATACCCACACACACACACACCCATATACCCACACACACACCCATATACCCACACACACACCCATATACCCACACACATACACACCCATATACCCACACACCCATATACCCACAAACACCCATATACCCACACATACACACCCATATACCCACACACATACACACCCATGTACCCACACACCCATATAGCCACACACCCATATAGCCACACACACACCCATATACCCACACACATACATACCCATGTACCCACACACGTATACACCCCATATACCCACACACACACCCATACACCCACACATACACACCCATATACCCACACACTCATACATACATATGTACCCACACACACACTTGAACACCCATATACCCACACACACTTCCACCCCATATACCCACACACTTCCACCCCATATACCCACACACACACCTGCACACCCATATACCCACACACACACTTACACACCCATATACCCCCACACACACACGTATACACCCCATATACCCACACACACACCCATATACCCACACACACACCCATATACCCACACACACACCCACCCATACACCCATATACCCACACGTACACCCACCCACATACCCACACACACTTTCACACGACAGACAAGTTTGCAGACGACACAAAGGTTGGTGGAATTGTGGATAGCGATGAGGACTGTCAGAGGATACAGCAGGGTTTAGATTGTTTGGAGACTTGGGCAGAGAGATGGCAGTTGGAAATTTCTCATCAAAGAATTCAAGAAGTCTTGCTAATTTCTGGGAATAAGTGTTTGGTGGATAGAAAGATTATTTGGAAGTTTCACTGACAGTTCGCACATCCGACGCCACAAACTGAAAGCTTTACTGCTGGATGCTGGAGTGCTTGAAAAGAAAACCTTATTGACGAAGTCACGGCTCGATGTGAAATTTGTCTGAAATATAGAAAGACGCCACCAGCCAGGGAGTTTAACGATGCAGTGGCAATGGATTTAAATCTGAGGAAGGAGCTGTGCTCTGAAAGCTAGTGATTCGAAACAAACTTGTTGGACTTTAACCTGGTGTTGTAAGACTTCTTATTATACCATTACAAAGAGAGAGTGGAGGTGCTGTGCACGTCACAATATACTGGGCAATTATGAGCAGCCAACTATGGCAAATAGAGAATTGATTGATGATGATGTAACACAAAGCGCAAGATTACGGTTATTTATTAAAAATGACAACTACTTTGTCCCAAAGTAGGGACAAAGGTAACATACATGCCCAGAAAGGCCATTGTGTGAATCAATGAACCTTCATAGGAAGAACAGGAAATATAAACATAAGTTAAACGTGCAGGATGAGGGTTTAGGAGATCAGACCCTTGGGTTGGAAAGATGTTTTAGTCTGCCAGTCAAAGAAATGATCACAAACCTAGGTGACAGTAACAGGGTACGCACTGCACTAGAACGCTGTGCTAGGTGACAGTAACAGGGTACGCACTGCACTAGAACGCTGTGCTAGGTGACAGTAACAGGGTACGCACTGCACTAGAACGCTGTGCTAGGTAACAGTAACAGGGTATGGACTGCATTAGAACGCTGTGCTAGGTGACAGTAACAGGGTACGCACTGCACTAGAATGCTGTGCTAGGTGACAGTAACAGGGTACGCACTGCACTAGAACGCTGTGCTAGGTGACAGTAACAGGGTATGGACTGCACTAGAACGCTGTGCTAGGTGACAGTAACAGGGTACGCACTGCACTAGAACGCTGTGCTAGGTGACAGAAACAGGGTATGGACTGCATTAGAACGCTGTGCTAGGTGACAGAAACAGGGTACGCACTGCACTAGAACGCTGTGCTAGGTGACAGAAACAGGGTATGGACTGCATTAGAACGCTGTGCTAGGTGACAGAAACAGGGTACGCACTGCACTAGAACGCTGTGCTAGGTGACAGTAACAGGGTACGCACTGCACTAGAACGCTGTGCTAGGTGACAGAAACAGGGTACGCACTGCACTAGAACGCTGTGCTAGGTGACAGAAACAGGGTATGGACTGCATTAGAACGCTGTGCTAGGTGACAGAAACAGGGTACGCACTGCACTAGAACGCTGTGCTAGGTGACAGTAACAGGGTACGCACTGCACTAGAACGCTGTGCTAGGTGACAGTAACAGGGTATGCACTGCACTAGAACGCTGTGCTAGGTGACAGAAACAGGGTATGGACTGCATTAGAACGCTGTGCTAGGTGACAGAAACAGAGTACGCACTGCATTAGAACGCTGTGCTAGGTGACAGAAACAGGGTACGCACTGCACTAGAACGCTGTGCTAGGTGACAGAAACAGAGTACGCACTGCATTAGAACGCTGTGCTAGGTGACAGAAACAGAGTATGGACTGCATTAGAATGCTGTGCTAGGTGACAGAAACAGGGTACGCACTGCACTAGAACGCTGTGCTAGGTGACAGAAACAGGGTACGCACTGCACTAGAACGCTGTGCTAGGTGACAGTAACAGGGTATGGACTGCACTAGAACGCTGTGCTAGGTGACAGAAACAGGGTACGCACTGCACTAGAACGCTGTGCTAGGTGACAGAAACAGGGTACGCACTGCACTAGAACGCTGTGCTAGGTGACAGAAACAGGGTACGCACTGCACTAGAACGCTGTGCTAGGTGACAGAAACAGAGTATGGACTGCATTAGAATGCTGTGCTAGGTGACAGAAACAGGGTATGCACTGCATTAGAACGCTGTGCTAGGTAACAGTAACAGGGTACGCACTGCACTAGAACGCTGTGCTAGGTGACAGAAACAGAGTATGGACTGCATTAGAATGCTGTGCTCCTCAGAAAAAAATTAAAGGCTCAGAGAAACTGCAAGGATCAAAAGTGCACAAAAAAATTGCAGAATACATGAAACAGCAATAAAATAGAAATCAGACTCTCCAATAAGAGCGCATATTCTGAAGATGAGCACCTATTAGAAACATTACTCCATTATCTACTGACTTATAAATCAAAGCTCTTTAACTATAATGGAGTGATTAATACATTGGAAAGTTGCATCAAGTTCTTAAAGAGTGTGGAATTGTTGTATGATCAAAATTAAAATTAAAATGATCTCAAAGTTAAAATAATTCAGTCAACATTTGTGCATTACTTAAACGTCACCATTGTCTCGATTTGCTTTGTTACACAGAACTCTAAATCAGTGTTTTTCAAACTTTGTTTCCGGGGACCCATTTTTACCAACCAGCCAACCTTCGGGACCCAACCCTTTGACCTTCACGACCCACGGCGACCGACCTTCACGGCCCACGCCGGCCGACCTTCCCAGTCGACCTTCGCGATCCACCCCAGCCGACCTTCGCGACCCACCCCAGCCAACCTTCGCGACCCACGCCGGCCGACCTTCGCGACCAACGCCAGCCGACCTTCGGGGCCCACGCTGGCCGACCTTCGGGGCCGACGCTGGCCGACCTTCGCGGCCCACGCCGGCCGACCTTCGCGGCCCTCGCCGGCCGACCTTCGCGACCCACGCCGGCCGACCTTCGCGACCCAGGCCGGCCGACCTTCGCGGCCCACGCCGGCCGACCTTCGCGGCCCTCGCCGGCCGACCTTCGCGACCCACGCCGGCCGACCTTCGCGACCCAGGCCGGCCGACCTTCGCGACCCAGGCCGGCCGACCTTCGCGGCCCATGCCGGCAGACCTTCGCGGCCCACGCCGGCCGACCTTCGCGGCCCACCATTTTCTCTTACCTTGTAATGTTTAGGTGAAATGTGATGAACTTTCAATTTCGAGAGGATGAAAACATTTTCAGTTTCTGCATTTTTTCCCTATAAAATTTTATCAAACAAAAACTCCAAACTTGTAAAAAAAAGGCTGCAACCGTATTAAAACAATGTTGCCGCACTGTGCATGCGTGCCCGCTCATCGATGCGCAGGCGTACTGATGAGCGCCCACGCATGCGCAGAGCGGCTGCATTTTTAAAATAAGTTCGTGGCCATTTTGTAGGTCGCTTGCAGCTGGCTGCTGAGGCTGTTGCGTGCGGTTTTGCGTGATCGGGAGCGCCGCAGCAGACGGCTCTGCGACCCTCCCAACACCCGCCCACGACCCAGCCGCAGGTCGCACCCCCGACTTTGACAATGCCTGCTCTCGATCACTTCCTTCAGCCTGTCCATCACTATATTTGGTGAAGCTGCTTTCACCTCATTATCTTTGTGAACATCAGACATTGTTGGAAAATATAGAAGCCCGTTAAAATCATCACATGCTTTTAAAAATGTATTAAATTAGATCAGCGTTGGATTTCTTATATGAATTTGTATTTATTTACCTGATGAGTAATTTCTGCCTTCACTGAATCCAAATAGCTCTGGTCAGTCGGATAAAGTGCACAGGCAAACATGAAATCCTGCCAAATCTGAAAAACGAGAGCACGCAAGAAGATATTTAATTAGTAAGAAACCAACTATTGGTAAAGGTTGTTCAGCATTACCTCTTGTGGTCAAACACAGCTCCAGTACATTCTGTCAGTGAATCAGCAATTTCTCAGTCAATAACACTGGAAGTATTCTGAAGGTAATGGGCAAGTACAAAACAGCTATGGATTGTTCACTAGCGAGGAGTGTTAATTTTCATTTTTTCTTCCAGATAGCGGAAAATTTGTGGAAAGGACACAAGCTCAAATCGTGGATTGAAAGCTTAAATTGGAGAACGAGGAAAGGCCATATCAATATTGCTCATCTGCTTACGCAGCAGGAAATGTCCCAAAATGTTTAAAAATAGAAATGGGTGATATGTAATCTGATTTTATGGTATGCTTTATGAATGCAACCCCTTGAGAATTTGAAGACTTCAATTTACATACGATCTAATGTTTCAGAAATTTCCAAACACAAATTACTTCAACGTTACGACAATGACCACAGTGTACACAGCAAGATCCCACAGATACCATTAAGATGAATGACTGGTTAATTTATTTTTGTTGATGGTTGTTCAATGAGAAATGCTGGCCAAACATTTGGGAGAACTTCCACTGCTCTTCCTTAAATGAACAATCATTGAATCATAAAAACTTACAGCAACGGAGGCCAATCAGCCCATTGTAATAGCTCTTTGAAATGGCCAGGGATCTTTTAATAGTGGACTAAACAGGCAGACTGAACCTAATTTAATAAGGAGCACAGGGAGGGGCACAGGGCAATGAGCTCCCCAATTAGACTGATCACCTGGAATGTACGAGGGCAAAATGGGCCGGTCAAGAGGGCATGCGTGTTCGTGCATTTGAGAGGACTGAAGGCGGACGTGGTAATGCTGCAGGAGACGCACCTCAGAGTAGCTGATCAGATTAGATTAAGGAAAGGTTTTGAAACTCGGGATTGGACTCAAAGACTAGAGGGGTCGCGATCCTGATCAACAAGCGAGTGGTGTTTGAGGCGGGAAGAATAGTTTTGGATGGGGGAGGCCGGTACATTATGGTCAGTGGGAAACTGGAGGGGGTGCAGGTGGTGTTAGTAAATGTGTATGCGCCAAATTGGGACGATGTGGAGTTTATAAAGAGGATGCTGGGGAAGGTACCGGACCTGGATTCGCATAAGCTGGTCATGGAAGGGGACTTCAACACAATCATTGACCCTGGTTTAGACCGGTCAAGCTCAAAAATGGGCAGGGTGCCATCAATGGCAAAGGAACTAAAAGGCTTCATGGAGCTGGGGGGGGGGGAGTGTGTGTGTGTGTGTGTGTGTGTGTGTGTGTGTGGATCCATGGAGATTTGGGCAGCCGAGGGTGAAGGTGTTCTCCTTCTACTCACTCATGCATAAAGTGTACTCCCGGTTTGATTTCTATATTCTGAGCAGGGTCTTACTGGCAGGGGTGGTGGACACAGGGTACTTGGCGATCACAATCTCAGACCATGCTCCGCACTGGGTTGACCTGCAGGTTAGTAAAGACAGTAACCAGCGCCCGCACTGGAGGTTAGATGTGGGACTTTTGGCTGACGAAGGGATGTGCGAGCGGCTGAGGAAATGTATTCAGAACTACCTGCAGGTCAACGGCACGGGGGAAATTTCAGCAGCGATGGTCTGGGAGGCATTGAAGGCGGTGGTCAGAGGGGAGCTGATCTCGATACGGGCCCATAGGGAGAAGGTGGACAGGGCAGAGACGGACCGACTGGTAAAGGAGATACTAGAGGTCGACAGGAGGTATGCGGAGACCCCAGAGGCAGGGCTTTTAAGGGAACGACGGAGATTGCAGGCGGAGTTCAGCTTGTTAACCACAGGGAGGGTGGTAGAGCAGCTGAGAAAGGCGAGGGGGACGATCTATGAGTATGGAGAGAAGGCCAGCAGAATGCTTGCACAGCAGCTTAGAAAGAGGGAGGCAGCCGGGAAGATAGGGAAAGTAAATGATGGAGACGGGAACCTGGTTGGAGCCTCAGCAGGGGGTGAATAAGGCGTTTAGGGATTTCTACAGTAGGCTGTACGGGTCGGAACCCCCTCCGGGGCCGGAGGGGATGAGGCACTTCCTAGTGGGGCTGAATTTCCCGAAGGTGGACGGAGAGCTGGTAGAAGGGCTGGGGGCTCCGATCGGGTTGGAAGAGATAGTGGAGGGTCTGAGGGCCAGGCAGAAGGGTAAGGCCCCGGGGCCGGATGGGTACCCAGTGGAGTTCTATGAAAGGTTCTCTGGGATATTGGGGCCGGTGTTGATGAGGATGTTCAATGAGGCAAGGGAGAGAGGGGTGCTGCCCCCGACGATGTCACAGGCCACGATTTCACTGATTCTGAAGCGGGACAAGGACCCGGAGCCGTCTGGGTCCTACAGGCCGATATCCCTGTTGAATGTGGACGCCAAATTGCTGGCCAAAATTTTGTCCTCTAGGATTGAGGATTGTGTTCCTGACGTTATTGGGGTGGACCAGACGGGTTTTGTTAAGGGAAGGCAGTTGGTGGCCAATGTGAGAAGGCTGTTAAACGTGATCATGATGCCCCGGGAGGTGGAGGTAGTGATCACAATGGACGCAGAGAAGGCTTTTGATCGAGTAGAATGGGATTATCTGTGGAAGGTACTGGGACGGTTCAGATTTGGGCGGGGCTTTATTGATTGGGTCAGGTTGCTGTATCAGGCTCCTGTGGCGAACGTACGGACGACTAGGACAACATCGGACTATTTTAGACTGCAGCGGGAGAACGAGACAAGGGTGCCTCCTCTCCCCACTGTTGTTCACGTTAGCCATAGAGCCGTTGGCAATTGCACTGAGAGCTTCAAAGGGCTGGTCCGGGGGGGGGGGGGGGGGGGGGGGGGGGGGGGGGGGGGGTGGAACACAGAGTCTCACTTTACGCAGACGACCTGCTCCTGTATCTGTCAGACCCAGCAGAGCGGATGGAAAAAATCATGAGGATTCCAGGGGAATTTGACTGGTTTTTGGGGTATAAACTAAATATGGGGAAAAGTGAGATGTTTGCGGTCCAGGGGAGGGGACAGGAGAGGCGACTGGGGGAATTGCCGTTTAGGGTGGTAGGGGGAAGCTTTAGGTATCTAGGCACCCAAGTGGCACGGAAATCGGAACGGTTGCACAAACTTAATCTGGCCCGACTAGTAGACGAAATGAAGGACGATTTTTGGAGGTGGGACGCGCTCCCGTTGTCACTGGCTGGGAGGGTGCAGACGGTGAAGATGATGGTCCTTTCGAGATTCCTGTTTGTGTTTCAGTGTCTCCACATCTTTATTCCGCGGTCCTTTTTCAAACAGGTCAATAAGGTGATCTCTGGCTTTGTATGGGCCAACCTGACCCAGTCAATAAACCTGAGGAAGGAGTTGCACTCCGAAAGGTCGTGTTTGAAACAATCCTGTTGGACTTTAACCTGGTGTTGTAAGACGTCTTACTTTGTATGGGCGGGTAAGACCCTGCGAGTAAAAAAGGGGATGCTTGAGCGGCGCATATAGCCATGATCAGGAAGTGGGTGGTGGTGGTTGGGCGGGTGGGGGGAGAGAGAGAGAGAGTGTGAGAGTGAGAGTGAGAGAGAGAGAGAGAGAGAGAGAGAGGAGAGAGAGAGAGAGAGAGAGAGAGAGAGAGAGAGAGGAGAGAGAGAGAGAGAGAGAGAGAGAGAGAGAGAGAGAGAGAGAGAGGAGAGAGAGAGAGAGAGACGAGAGAGAGAGAGAGAGAGAGGTCGGCATGGGAGCGTATGGAGACGGCTCCATGTAAGGGCACCAGTTTGGGAGCGTTGATAACGGCGCCTCTGCCGATCCCGCCGGCACGGTACTCCACCAGCCCTGTGGTGGTGGCGACCCTGAGAGTCTGGGGGCAATGGAGGAAACATGTGAGAGCGGAGGGAGCATCGGTCTGGTCTCCAATCTGTAATAATCACCGGTTTGCCCCGGGAAGGATGTACGGGGGGCTTCGGGGATGTCAGAGAGCAGAGATTGAGAGGATGGGGGATATGTTTATAGAGGAGATTTCCTAGCTTGAGGGAGCTGGAGGAGAAATTTGGATTGGGCGAGGGGGACACAAATTTAGATAACTGCAGGTGCGGGACTTCCTCCGAAGGCAGGTCTCAACCTTCCTGCTCCTACCACCAAGGGGGATACAGGACAGGGTAGTTTCCAGTGTGTGGGTAGTTTCCAGTGTGTGGGTGGGAGAAGGGAAGGTCTCCGATATCTATAAGGAGCTCATGGGGTCAGAGGATATGCAGACTGATGAGCTGAAGTGCAAGTGGGAGGAGGAGTTGGGAGGTGAGATAGAGGATGTTCTCTGGGCGGATACACTGAGTAGAGACAACGCGTCCATAACATGTGCCAGGCTCAGCCTGATACAATTCAAGGTCGTTCACTGGGCTCACATGACAGTGGCCCGGATGAGCAGGTTCTTTGGGGTAGAAGACGTGTGTAAATTGTGCAGGAGGACCAGCGGACCATGTCCACATGTTTTGGGCATGTCCGAAGCTTAGGGGATTTTGGCTGGGTTTGCAGATGTCATGTCCACGGTGTTAAAAACAAGGGTGGCACCGAGTCCAGAGGTGGCGATTTTCGGGGTGTCGGAAGATCCGGGAATCCGGGAGGAGAAAGAGACAGACATTCTGGCCTTTGCTTCTCTGGTAGCCCGGAGATGGATACTATTAGCTTGGAGGGACTCAAAGCCCCCGAAGTCGGAGACCTGGCTATCGGACATGGCTAGCTTTCTCTGTTTGGAGAAAATCAAGTTCGCCCTGAGAGGGTCAATGTTAGGGTTCGCCCGGAGGTGGCAACCGTTCGTCAACTTCTTTGTGCAAAATTAATCGTCAGCAGAAGGTGGGTTTGGGGGGGGGGGGGGGACCTGTAAGGGAGGGAGACGGCTTTTGCACTATGTTTCTAGATTCATGTACATTGTTTATTTTCTTGTTGTTCTAAAACCAAAAATACTCCATAAAATGTTTATTAAAAAAAAACTAGCAAAGATCAGAAATTAATAAAACAATGTTTTAAGTTTACTTTTCCCAAAAGTCGTGACCATTAAGACAACATGAAATATTGTTGAAGAGATAACTTCCAAAGAAAAGTTAAGAATAATGGGTTTAAAGACAAAAGAGAAAGAAAATATTTAAAGAAAGGTTGAAAGCAGGATTGGGGGGGAAAGGATGAAGAGTATGCTGTGTGACATCAAATGAGGGGGGATCTTATAGAAACATATAAAATTATGAAGGGAATAGATAGGATAGATGCGGGCAGGTTGTTTCCACTGGCGGGTGACAGCAGAACTAGGGGGCATAGCCTCAAAATAAGGGGAAGTAGATTTAGGACTGAGTTTAGGAGGAACTTCTTCACCCAAAGGGTTGTGAATCTATGGAATTCCTTGACCAGTGAAGCAGGTGAGGCTCCTTCATTAAATGTTTTTAAGATAGAGATAGATAGTTTTTTGAAGAATAAAGGGATTAAGGGTTATGGTGTTCGGGCCGGAAAGTGGAGCTGAGTCCACAAAAGATCAGCCATGATCTCATTGAATGGCGGAGCAGGCTCGAGGGGCCAGATGGCCGACACCTGCTCCTAGTTCTTATGTTCTTTGAAGTGAGCATCTCCAGCCAGCCAAGGGTAGTGTTTGTTTCTTCCAGAAAGCAAGGAGAGTGAGAGGGAAAGAGAAATCCTGTGAAATACCACCCCCCCCCCCCCCCAACCCACCCAATATAGCAACAGTGGATGCGCCTTGTGGTAATATTACTGAAATTCTTATAGTTTAAGAATCTATAGGGACTGTTGCGTGAAAAAGGGTACTTATTTATGAGTCTAGCTAATTGGAATCTTTTGAGAAATGTTATAAGACTAAATTTAACTGAGTAATTGAAATACTGTTTTTAAGTTTTCTTTTCTTGTTAATGAATGCTTTAGTTTAATATTTAAAAACCCAAAAGTGGTATTGGATTTTTTACTCCCGACTTCCCTGCACATAACTTCTGATAATAAGATGCGAATTGCAAATCGTTGCGATAGCCCAGCAATTAACATCTGCCATCCTAACACTGCTTTTATTAAAAGTTTGGAGATGACTGGTGATTTTGAAGGATGTTTAAAATGATGAAGGATGGTGTATGGATGGATATAAAAAAACTGCCTCCAAGGGCTGAGGGATCTAGAACAAAGGAACGTTTATTGTAAAATATAAGACATCAGGGACAGAGGTAAAGGGGGACTTTCTTTGTAAAAGAGAACATAGAACATAGAACAGTGCAGCACAGAACAGGCCCTTCGGCCCTCGATGTTGTGCTGAGCAATGATCACCCTACTCAAACTCACGTATCCACCCTACACCCGTAACCCAACAACTCCCCCTTAACCTTACTTTTTTTTAGGACACTATGGGCAATTTAGCATGGCCAATCCACCTAACCCGCACATCTTTGGACTGTGGGAGGAAACCGGAGCACCCGGAGGAAACCCACGCACACACGGGGAGGACGTGCAGACTCCACACCGACAGTGACCCAGCCGGGAATCGAACCTGGGACCCTGGAGCTGTGAAGCATTGATGCTAACCACTATGTTACCGTGCTGCCCAAGTTGAGATATACTACTGGAGTTTGTGTTCTGAAGCAGAGACTGGTGATTGAAGAGTTTGGGGTGGAGTGGGGAGTTAAGGGATATGAAAATAGGCAGACACTTGCTCGAGTTATTATTTTTATTCCTGTAGAGAACCATCCCAGAATGATTGGGTCAAACAGCCCGTTTCCATGCTGCAATTTATATGTAATATTCACCAAAAGCGACAGGATTTTGTCCTACAAATCAAGTTTGGCTCAAGATCTGATACTGTCAATGTTTGGAGGAATGAGAGTTTTCACCAAACTCTCAAACAACGCTGGGTTAAGTAGTGGCGAGTTTAAGCTAATTGTACAAAACTACAGTGGGGAGAAGAGGAGAATCTTTATTTTCAGCAGCAAGGTATGATCATTTGGAAAGTACTGCCTGAAAGCAAAGCAGATTCACCAGTAACTTTCAAAAAGAGAATTGAATCATTTCTTGAAAAGGAATCATTGTGTGGTTTTGGCAAAAGAGCAGGAGATTGGAATTAATTGAATAGATCTTTCAAACAGCCAGTACAGACACGATGGACTGAATGGCCTTCTTTCTGAGCTATCTGACTTTAGTGTGTTGCGGTCTGGAAATTGTGACAAGGATTTTAAGGATCTGAGACTTTCTCACAGATTATCAAAATCCCACAGTTTTCTGCTTTTTAATTTCTTACCATAATTCCCAATTCATCGCACAGGTTATAAAATTCATCTTGTTCATACACTCCTCCTCCCCACACCCTTAACGCATTCATATTGGCATCAACTGCTGACTGCAACAAGTTTTGCAATCTGTAAATTAAACGAGAGAAAAAAATGTCAAGTAGTAAGCAATGCACCAAATATGGAGTGCAAATCTGTCATGAGTAATTCTGAAAGTTCAGATTTCCACATGATCAAATGTTACTGCCTGTTCACTAAAGCTTCACCATTGATCACAATGATACTCAAACAGTGGAGTTTCCATGAATTGGTGGTGATGAAGTACCCCATCTGTGGCAAATACATACTGGAATGTCGCTGACAGCACTCCTAAGATTTACCAATATCCACACAAGTCATGAGAGAGGGACTCAAGAATCACATTCAATTAACATTCGACCATACATTAATTTGTATCAGCTGATCCTTCCTAAATTTACTTATTTTTCTTGCTGAATTATAATATCAGAGCTGTCCTCATTTTCAGCATCCAGAGTTATGGAACTTAACACTTACATTAATTTGGAGATCCAAATGGATATTCAGACTTCACATTAAAATGGTGCTCTTATTTTATTTAAAGATGGTATCCAACCTCATGTGCTGTGATAGAATCAGTGACCAGACGGGTTACTTACAGCTGAACATGAGCAATGCTTATTAACAAGTCTTACAATAGAGATAAATTTAAACGGTCAATGTGTGCATTAAGGCTTTTCGACAAAGATCACTTCTTTTGAAGTATCCAGAAATTGCAATTTGAACTGATTTCTATTTGTGTGCAAGAATTTGAAACTTGCAACTCAGTAATTCGCCACGCAATGGGGACATTGTTATATCTGAAGTTTAAAAACTTCCACATAATGGAAACTAAAGGCAAGGAACTCTGTACATAGCAGATTTTGAGCTGTGTTATTCTTCCTCTCTTGTTTAAACCATCAACAAACATCCAAACGTCCCATTAATATTTTCATAGAACAGGCAGTGCAGAAAGAGGCCATTCGGCCCATCGAGTCTGCACCGACCCACTTAAACCCCCTCTTTCACCCTATCCCCATAACCCCTCCTAACCTTTTTGGTCACTAAGGGAAATTTATCATAGCCAATCCACCTAATCTGCACGTCTTTGGACTGTGGGAGGAAACCGGAGCACCCGGAGGAAACCCACGCAGACACAGGGAGAACATGCAGACTCCGCACAGACAGTGACCCAGCGGGGAATCGAACCTGGGACTCTGGTGCTGTAAAGCCACAGTGCTGGCCACTTGTGCTTCCCAAAATAGATACAAACGTAAACAGATACAAACATCAGATCTGACAATTAAACTTATCTAATTATATACCCCCTTCAACATTGATTTAACCCAGGACAACTTCAGACTGGGATTTCAATCAGGTTTGATATGACTATATGTCTTCGGGTGACAATAAATAGATTTATGAAAATTACATACACAATAAATTATTCAGAGTTGAATTAGCAGTTAGCAGGATTGAGACCAAAGAAATCAAACCACAACACACTGGTCTGGTTCACACAGAAGACACTTCCACAACTCTAATTCAATGTGTGGTAAATAAAGCATCTATTCTGGCTTTTATTTACATGATTTAATTCTCTATGTACTTGTGCTATGATATAAAAATAGACACAGTCACTACAGTGGGCTGGTTTAGCTCACTGGACTAAATCACTGGCTTTTAAAGCAGACCAAGCAGGCCAGCAGCACAGTTTGATTCCAGTACCAGCCTCCCCGGACAGGTGGAATGTGGCGACTAGGGGCTTTTCACAGTAACTTCATTGAAGCCTACTCGTGACAATAAGCGATTTTCATTTTTCATTTTAATGCACATCTCGGAACTGTCAAAACTTAATAATAATAATACTTACACATCAAATGTCACTCTGTCCAGAAAGGCATCTGCAGGAATCCAGTTTGAACCCTTGAGGAATATTGGGACTCCATTTATCTTAAATAAAAGCTTAGTCCTGGAGATCCTGATACTGCCTCTTGTATCAGTTCCACTGTTCGGAAATAAATCTATTGTAAACAGGAAACGGTACAAACTTTGAGCTGATAGGAAAAGGGGAATAAAATAACTTACAATCACAGCATCGAAATTAAATGATGGTTTCAAAATATTTTTTTTATGCCTATTAGAATCTAAATGATAGCCATGATTCCCTGGAATATGAATATAGTCTACTGATTTATAAAGAAAACTGTTAGAAGCTGACCTTGTCGACAAAATGCTTTAATGTCCATGAGAAAATTGTATGCAATGAGCCATTAAAAGTTACTCCTTTATCACAGGATGTGGACGTCGCTGGTAAGGCCAGCATTTTATTATTCATCTCCAATTGCCCTTGAGAAGGTGATGGTGATCTGCCTTCATGGCCACAAGCAAGTGGTTGTTGTGTCATTTCAGAGGCAACTATATTGCTGTGGGTCACATTGGATGGTATCATAGAATTTAAAGTGCAGAAGGAGGTCATTCAGCCCATCGAGTCTGCACCGGCTCTTGGAAAGAGCGCCCTACCCAAACCTATCCCCATAACCCAGTAACCCCACTGAGACTGGGAAAGGATGGTAATTTCCTTCCTAAAGGACATTAATGAACCAAATAGGCTTTTGCGATAATCCTGTTGTTTCATACTCACCATTAATTTCTTTACAAGATTTTATTTAATTAACTGAATTTAAATTACCCGGCTGGGTGAAGCAAATGGTGGGGTCTGAATTCATGTCTCTGGATCATTCAACCAATGTTCTTATTACTAGCCCAGTAATATATAGCCACTAATGCTTCCGTACCCTGTATAAAATAAATTATTAATGCCTAATTTAACTCATAGCCTTTAATTCTTTTAGCTGATGTAGCCACTGTAGCCACCTAAAATGGACACTGAACTAAACAAAATGGAGAATCGCTAAGACTGCAGGGAAAAAACAGTTTAGCCAAGGCAAGCAGCCTGCAAACACTCATTAGCATTTTGCAAGCAGCAAAACCAGTTTCTGGCCAGGTGGAAGATCTCAAACCAAAGGTGATAATGGCAGAACGTTTTACATACTAATGAGGCAGTCCAGATCTAGGGACACACAATGGCAACATTTGGGTTTGAATAAGATACTTGAGTGGATGTCCAGACAGAGCGGCACCAGAAGTATCCACTATAGAAACCGCCCCCACTATCAAGAGAGACCCTCACATTGGAGGAATTCAAAAGATATCGATTGGAAGCGATCCAATCGATACCTGAAGGTAAAGCCCGCCCAGGAAAAGGCAAGGACATTGGGGACCCCTATAAAAGTAGACCCCCACACATGGTCCTGTCTGTTGTTTCGTGCTCCGGCTTTGACCAAGAACTTCGAATTGTATCCTGACTCCAGCCGTTGAGCACCAGCCGCCGAACCGTAAGTGCCAATACGACGCTCGCTACGCGAACCAGGCCCGCTAGACCCCCAGTGACCAGCACGCTTTCTGAAGGTTGCAGACCAAGACCGGGACGAAGGCCTCGCTCCCTGACCTTGCCTGTTCCTGTTTAGTTAAGTATTCTGATTGCTTAGTTTAGTCATAGCTTAGTCCCTTAGCGTGTGCATGCGTATTTATTATAATTGTATAATAAATATTGATCGTTTGGAACTTACTAATCGGTGTATCGTTTTATTACTTTGAACCTGACCTTGGAATATTTGTGAGGTGTCTATACGGCATCTGGCGACTCCTGAGCTGAAAATACATACACAGAGCCTAGTAGTGTTAAGCACACGGCCTTTAACGGAGGCAAGTTAATACACTCCAATAAAAGCGTTTTACACCCATAGCAAAACGTGCAACACTGACAACTTGATGGTCAAGACACAAGAAATGTGAATTGTTTTCTCTTCTTCATGGAGGCAAGGGAACAGATTTTCTTTTAAAGTATAATTAGTGTGGCAGCACGGTGGTGCAGTGGTTAGCACTGCTGCCTCATGGCACCGAGGTCCCAGGTTCTATCCAGGCCCTGAGTCACTGTCTGTGTGGAGTTTGCACATTCTTCCCGTGTCTGCGTGGGTTTCACCCCAACAACTCAAAGATGTGCAGGGTAGGTGGATTGGTCACGCTAAATTGGTCATTGCCATTAATTGGGAAAATAATTAATTGGGTACTTTCAATTTTAAAAAACATATAATTAGTGATGAAAAATATGACATTTTAAAATGGTTTTCATACTTTTTGGGGGGGGGGGGGGATGCTCGTAAAAAATTTTAAATTTGTCAACCTGTGCATTTTTTAAATAAACATAAACATAGTTAAAAATGACTGACCATAATAGACTTTTCGATGTAGTGTTCTCTGCTGATAGTGAAAGTAACAGTCATGTTGTAACCAGTCTGATTGCCATGTCCATTGGGCCACCAGAGATCAACAGAAGCATCCTGAAAAATAATAAAGTCCCAATAAATGATGCATTACTTCCATCTTTATACACAAGTTCATTGTGAAGATTAAGCACAACATAAATCTTACACTTGCTAAAATTGTAATTAACCTTTTCATGGTAACTTGATTGCACTGCTAATGTAAGCCTACTTGTGACAATAAAGATTATTATTATAAGCAAACAATTGAACAAGAAGGCATGGAAGGCATGGAAGGGCGAAATGTTTGTCTTGAGCACACTTGGGTACAAAGTTTCATGAGCCAAGAGTAACTTAGTTGGGATCTTGAGCAGGTGCCTGCAATGGAGAGTAGCAAAGAAACAGGCCATTCAGCCCAACTAGTGTGTGCTGGTATATGTTCTCCACATGGGCCCTCTCCCATCCCTCTTCATCGAACCCCATCACCAATTCCTTCTATTCTTTTCTTTTTCACTCACTTACCCAGTTTCCTCTGAAATGCAACTACACTTTTCAACCAAACCACTCGCTGTGGGAGCAAGTTCCACACTCTGGTTTCTCCAAATGTCTGGCTGGATTCATTGACAACAATCTTATATTTAGGAAGAGCTCCCGCCGGTGGCCGCGAGTCACGGCGATTTCGGGGAAATCCCCGAGTTTCGACGCACCCCCCGACTACCGTCGGCCTTTGGGGCCGTCGCGAGCAGCCAGTGGGGCCGGTTTAAAAACCGGGGAAGAACCCCGCGCGGGTGTTGGGGCGGAGGGGGCTGAGGTCCTGGGCCCAGCGTGGTGTTGGGGCCAGAGCAGCGGGAGCGGAGCTACGAGGCGGCCGAGGAGGCAGGCCCGAGTCCAGGACACCATGTAAGGGCGGTGTCCCACAACGGATGGCTCCCACCTAGGAGGAAGAAAGGCGGCTGGAACCTGGTCCCAGGGGAGTTCTGGATGAGTACAGAGGGGAAAGGAAGAGAGCTGGAAGATTTAAAGAAATTTAAAGAAGTTTGGTGAAGTTTTTTTTTTCATCCCCTTTGTCTTTAAAAAAAGAAAAATTCAGATTGATGAAGGACAGAAGGGTGGAGGGAGAGAGAGGAGAAGAGAAAGAAAGTGAAAAACAATAAGCTACTAAAGGATGTGAAAAGCAGCGTCGAAGAAAGGAAGGAAACGCGGGGTCGCCGCTGAAGGAGAAGACAAATAAAAGTGGTGATAGGATGGCGGAAGCCGAACTGCAAAGCGGGGCCGCACTATTCTCGATGGAGAAGGTGACTGAGGAGATGGCGGGGGAGCTAGAAAAACAGTTTGCGAGGCACATGGAGGCCTGGAAAAAGGAGACAGCGGCCGCATTGAAGTTACTGGTGGAGGAGGCAATCGCCCCGATAATTGCCCCGTTGAAGGTGACGGTGGCAAAGGCATTGGCCGAGGTGAGAGAACAGGGCGAGAAGATGAAAGATGTGGAGGAAGCCATGTCACGACACAGCGACCAGGTCACCTCGATGGGAGATGGGTTGCGGAGGGCTGTGGAGATTAATAGAGGTCTCCGAGCAAAGCTGGAAGACTTGGAAAACCGCTCAAGGCGGCATAATTTGAGAATTGTGGGCTTGCCCGAAGGAACAGAGGGCCCAAGGCCAACACAATACTTCGCTAAGAAGTTGGCGGAGCTGATGGGGGAGGGTGAGAGCCCCTCCCAGTACGAGCTAGACCGAGCCCATCGGTCATTAAGGCCAAAGCCCAAAGTGAACGAGCCGCCAAGAGCAGTAATTATCTGCTTCCATAAGTTTGGCATGAAGGAGAAGGTGTTAAACTGGGCGAAGCAGAAGCGGGAGATACTATGGGATGGTACTACGGTCCGGATCTACCAGGACTTGACGGTGGAGTTGGCAAAAAGACGAGCGGCGTTTGGGCGAGTGAAGGTGACGTTGTACAAGAAGGGGGTACGGTTTGGTATGGTGTACCCAGCGAGGTTGAGGGTAACGTATAACGCCAAAGACTTTTATTTTGAGACAGCGGATGCGGCTGAGACGTTCGTGAAGGCAGAAGGCTTGGGACAGACATGAAGAGCAGAGCTGGAAGAGAGACTGTGGACTGTGTTTGAACAGCCGGAAAATGTATAAATGTTATAACTTTCTTTTTACGGATTTGTATTGTAATGTACTTCTCTTTGTATTGTTATAGAGTGTAAGTTAATGGTGGGTTGATGGGCGTTCTGTGTTGCGATGGTTAATTGTTATGTGAGTGAATTGTATGGGTTGGATTGTTGGGTTTGGTTTTTTTTTCTGGGACTGGGTGGAAGGGGATGATATGTCTTGGCGGGGGGGAGCCACCCGCACTAGCTAGCTAAAGTCAGTCAGCTAGTGAACGGAGGTGAGAGGAGAGGAGTGCTGCGGACATTGGAGCCTGGATAGCAGGCGTCAATGGGACTACAAGGCGAGCGAGGAAGGGTTGGATGCTGGGGGATGTTGTTTCTGGGGGAAAGGTAGGGAGGGTTTTCAGGAGGGGGGGGGAGGGGTTCGGTTAACAATGGACAGGGGCGGGTCAGGCTTATTGGGGGGGGGGGGGGGGTGAGAGAGACCCCCAGTAAGGATAGTTACGTGGAACGTAAGAGAGCTAGGAGGTCCGGTCAAGAGGTCAAGGGTGCTTGCGCATCTGCAGGAGACTCACTTGAGGGTGAAGGACCAGGTGAGACTTAAAAAGGGCTGGGTTAGCCAAGTGTTTCACTCTGGATTTGATGGAAGGGCTCAAGGGGTAGCAGTGTTGGTCAGCAAAAGGGTACGTTTCCAGATGGAGAAGGTGGTGGCAGATCAGGGGGGTAGATATGTGATTGTGGCAGGGGCGCTGGACGGGAGATTAGTGGCGCTGGTAAGTGTATACGGTCCCAACTGGGACGATGCGGGATTTGCGAGGAAGGTGTTTGGGGCCATTCCTGACTTGGACACACACAAACTGATTGTGGGGGGGGTGGGACTGGAACCTGTTGCAGGAGCCAAGGTTGGGCAGGTCACGGCCGCGCTCGCTGGTCCCATCAGGGGGGGGGCGAAGGCGCTGGCTGGGCTAATGGTGGAAATGGGAGGGGTGGACCCTTGGATGTTCCTGCACCCAGGGGAACGGGAGTACTCGTTTTTCTCAGCAGTCCATAGGGTATACTCACGGATCGACTTTTTTGTGGTGGGAAAGGTTTTGCTGGCTGGAGTCAAGGGGTCGGAATACTCTGCAATTGCTGTGTCAGATCATGCGCCACATTGGGTGGATATGGTGCTGGAGAAGGGGGTAGCACAGAGGCCGGGGTGGAAACTGGATGTGGGGCTTTTGGGGAACCAAGTATTCTGTGAAAAAATTGAAAAGGTAATTAAGGAATATGTAAGATTCAACTGTACGGGTGAGGTGTCAATGGCAGTTGTCCTGGAGGCTCTAAAGGCGGTGGTGAGGGGTGAGGTAATTTCCTTTAAGGCCAGGGTGGACAAAGAGGCGAGGTTGGAGCGCCAGACGCTAATAGATGAAATGTTGGAGGCAAATAGGAGTTATGTGGAGGATGGGGACACAGGGAAAGAGGAAGGAACTACAGGCGAGCTTCGACCGACTATCCACCAGGAAGGCGGTGCGCCAACTGAGGCGAGCGAGGGGTGCAGTTTATGAGTATGGAGACATGGAGTATGTTAGCAGGTCAGCTCCAGAGGGAGGCAGCAGCAAGGAAAATTCTTCAGGTAAGGGATAGGGCCGGGAAGTTGGTGATGGCTCCGGAGCTGATTAACAAGGTTTCTGAAGAATTCTACGAGAGGTTGTACAGGTCAGAGCCACCCGGGGGAGACCGTGAGATGCGGGAATTTCTGGTTGGGTTGGAGAACCCGAGGCTAGGGGAGGGGGACAGGGCTACATTAGAAGGAGCAATACTGGAGCAGGAGATAAAAGACGCGATTGGGAGGATGCAGTCGGGGAAGGTGGCAGGGCCGGATGGGTTTCCGGTGGAATATCATAACAAAGTTAAGGATAAGTTGGCACCCCTGATGGTGGGGATGTTTGAAGAGGAGATAGGGAAGGGAGTGCTGCCACAAACCTTGGGGCAGGCATCGATTTCACAGCTGCTTAAAAAGGATAAGGATCCGACGGAGTGTGGGTCGTATCGGCCCATATCACTTCTGAATGTGGGCGCAAGAGTATTGGTGAGGGTACTGGCGGGTAGGCTGGAGGGGTGCCTCCCGAAGGTGAGGATCAGGCAGGGTTCGTGAAAGGGAGGCAGCTGTTTTTGAATATTAGGAGGGTTTTGAACGTCGTTATGGCACCGGCGAAGGGGAAGGAAACAGAGGTGGTGGTGGCACTGGACGCCGAGAAGGCGTTTGATCGGGTAGAATGGGGGTACCTGATGGGATTGGACAAAGATTTGTGACTGGGTAAAGGTACTATATAAGGAGCCGAAGGCGAGTGTCCGCACAAACAATGTCAGTTCGAGATACTTCTCTCTCCACCGTGGGACGAGACAGGGATGTCCTATGTCCCCCCTGCTGTTTGCGCTCGCGATTGAGCCGTTGGCCATCGCATTAAGACGTTCGGGAGCATGGAAAGGAATAGCGAGGGGGGGGATAGAGCATAGGGTGTCCTTGTATGCCGAAGACTTGCGGGGGGGGGCCCCGCTAATCACGTTCATATGTTTTGGTCCTGTCCAAAGCTTGGGGAGTACTGGAAGGAGGTGTTTAGGGTAATTTCCAAGGTGGTGCATGTGAAGCTGGACCCGGGTCCCCGGGAGGCCATATTCGGGGTGTCGGACCAGCCAGGGTTGGAAACGGGTGCGGAGGCAGATATCATAGCCTTCGCCTCATTGATCGCCCGAAGGCGGATCCTGCTGGGATGGAGAGCAGCCTCTCCACCCTGTGCCCTGGCGTGGGGCGGGGGGACCTGTTGGAATACTTGACCCTTGAGAAGGTTAAGTTTGAACTGAGGGGAAGGATGGAGGGGTTCTACAATTCATGGGCATTATTCATTATGCACTTTCAAGAACTGGATAACATTGAACATTAGTTGGGGGGGAGGGGGGGGGGGTGGCTATGGGTAATCCCTGATTCCTTTTTTTCTTTGTCATTTGTTTATGTTAACATGCGGGCTGATGTCTGAGCACGGTGGGTGGGAGGATGGGATCGTTGTTACTGTTATGGGGTTTGAGATATTTGTTGTTGGTTATTGATTGTTGTTGGGTGTAAATTCGGGAGAAAAATTGTGAAAAAGGAGAATAAAAATATTTATTTAAAAAAAACAATCTTATATTTATGACCCCTAATATTGAACTACCATGCCCCTCCCACCCCGCCCCACCGTAACAACTGAAAATGTTCTCTGTGTTCATCTATAATTTTTAAATGATGACCAATCACAGGATACATGCTCCTGTCATGAAGGAGTGCCAAAGATGCAAGTTAACCTTTGTATAAATTCACTTTTATATAGCTATCCGTTACCATTTGAAAAATCAGTAAATAAAATAATATATAATCAATGCAGGACGAAGAGGCTTTGTTATATCACCTGTCATCCCAGCCCCTCTGAGGGGCTGCACGTTATCCAAGGCAGCCTCACCATCAGTACAGTCTGTCACAGGCGGTCCAACAGAATACACCTAGCACCCCCAATCCTCACCCCCGACCCTTCTTCCTCACACTTTCCCAGATAAACCATTCCTTTTTTTTTAAATTTAGAGTACCCAATTAATTTTTTCCAATTAAGGGGCAATTTAGCGTGGCCAATCCACCTACCCTGCACATCTTTGGGTTGTGGGGGCGAAACCCACGTAAACACGGGGTGAATGTGCAAACTCCACACGGACAGTGACCCAGAGCCGGGATCAAACCCGGGACCTCGCCGCCGTGAGGCAGCAGTGCTAACCACTAGGCCACCGTGCTGCCCCACCCAGATAAGTCACTCCTGCTTTTGGAATGCTTCAGGGTTTGAAACTACAGAAGGTCCTGCTTGGCCACGCTAGTCCTCTCAAAAGCTACAGAAATTAGCTAGTCAGAGAGAGAAGAAACCAAAGCAAAGGCTGTCTTCACAGGCAGCCATGCATCGTCACAGGTAGCCGTGCATCGTCACAGGTAGCCGTGCATCGTCACAGGCAGCCGTGCATCGTCTTAACCAGCCGTGCATCGTCACAGGCAGCCGTGCATCGTCACAGTAGCCGTGCATCGCCACAGGCAGCTGTGCATCGTCACAGGCAACCGTGCATCGCAACAGGTAGTCGTGCATGGTCACAGGCAACCGTGCATCATCACAGTAGCTGTGCATCGTCACAGGCAGCCGTGCGTCGCCACAGGTAGCCGTGCGTCGCCACAGGCAGCCGTGCGTCACCACAGGCAGCCGTGCATCGTCACAGGCAGCCGTGCATCGTCACAGGCAGCCGTGCATCGCCACAGGCAGCCGTGCATCGCCACAGGCAGCCGTGCATCGTCACAGGCAGCCGTGCATCGTCACAGTAGCTGTGCATTGCCACAGGCAGCCGTGCATCGCCACAGGCAGCCGTGCATCGTCATAGTAGCCGTGCATCGCCACAGGCAGCCGTGCATCGTCTCAGGTAGCCGTGCATCATCACAGGCAGCCGTGCATCGTCTCAGGTAGCCGTGCATCGGCACAGGCAGCCGTGCATCGCCACAGGCAGCAGTGCGTCGTCACAGGCAGCCGTGCGTCGCCACAGGGAGCCGTGCATCGTCACAGGCAGCCGTGCATCGTCACAGGCAGCCGTGCATCTTCACAGCAGCTGTGCATCGCCACAGGCAGCCGTGCATCGCCACAGGCAGCCGTGCATCGTCACAGGCAGCCGTGCATCGTCACAACCAGCCGTGCATCATCACAACCAGTCGTGCAACGTCACAGCCAGCCGTGCATCGCCACAGGCAGCCGTGCATCGCTACAGCCAGCCGTGCAACGTCACAGGTAGCCGTGCATCGTCACAATCAGCCGAGCATCGTCAGAGCAGCCGTGCATCGCCACAGGCAGCCGTGCATCGCTACAGCCAGCCGTGCATCGTCACAACCAGCCGTGCATCGTCACAATCAGCCGAGCATCGTCAGAGCAGCCGTGCATCGCCACAGGCAGCCGTGCGTCGTCACAGTAGGCGTGCATGGTCACAGGCAGCCGTGCATCGTCACAGGCAGCCGTGCATCGTCACAGTCAGCTGTGCGTCGCCACGGGCAGCCGTGCATCGCCACAGGTAGCCGTGCATCGCCACAACCAGCCGTGCATCGCCACAACCAGCCGTGCATCGTCACAACCAGCCGTGCATCGTCAGAGGCAGCCGTGCATCGCCACAACCAGCCGTGCATCGCCACAACCAGCCGTGCATCGTCACAGGCAGCCGTGCATCGTCACAGGCAGCCGTGCATCGTCACAGGCAGCCGTGCATCGTCACAGGCAGCCGTGCATCGTCACAGTAGCTGTGCATCGCCACAGGCAGCTGTGCATCATCACAACCAGCCGTGCATCGTCACAACCAGCCGTGCATCGTCACAGGCAGCCGTGCATAGTCACAGGCAGCCGTGCATCGTCACAGGCAGCCGTGCATCGTCACAGGCAGCCGTGCATCGCCACAGGCAGCTGTGCATCATCACAACCAGCCGTGCATCGTCACAACCAGCCGTGCATCGTCACAGGCAGCCGTGCGTCGTCACAGGCAGCCGTGCATCGCCACAGGCAGCCGTGCATCGTCACAACCAGCCGTGCTTCGTCACAGGCAGCCGTGCATCGTCACAGGCAGCTGTGCATCGTCACAACCAGCCGTGCATCGTCACAGGCAGCCGTGCATCGTCACAGTAGCTGTGCATCGTCACAACCAGCCGTGCAGCTGATCAATGGAGACTGAAGTTTCACCGTGCAAAAATGAAAATGTGTCAAATGATTGGTCTGCAAAGCTTTGTGATGGAACACATTAAAATCTGTTACTGATGCTGTTATATTTCTTCCATGATGTGGAGATGCCGGCGTTGGGCTGGGTTGAGCACAGTAAGAAGTCCAACATGTTTGTTTCAAACACGAGCTTTCGGAGCACTGCTCCTTCCTCAGGAGCTGCGCTCCGAAAGCTAGTGATTCGAAACAAACCTGTTGGACTTTAACCTGGTGTTGTAAGACTTTTACTATATTTCTTCCAGGCAGTAATAAATACGGTCTGTGAAAGAGCAGCTTGGACCATTTGGTGACCTTGCAGCACAGACATAATGAGCAATGCCACAGACTGTCACACGCTGCACCCTGTGTGTCGCTGCAGATCAACTTAAGCAGATTCCAGATCACAGTTCTATCCCAAAACCCACCAGAAGACACCAGTCTAACAACCATTCTGCACAAATATAGAATCAGTCTGCACACCTGTAATAGCCACTCACTGATTATGGAGGGGCTGGAATTACCACTGTCCCACATCCAATGACCAAACTTGGTGGTCTGGTAGAGACACATGAAGATCACTGGACTCACTCGCAACTCAAGGATGATTAATCACAGAATTTACAGTGCAGAAGGAGGCCATTCGGCCCATCAAGTCAGCACTGGCTCTTGGAAAGAGCACCCTACCCAAGGTCAACACCTCCACCCTATCCCCATAACCCAGTAACCCCACCCAACACTAAGGGCAATTTTGGACACTAAAGGCAATTTTGCATGGCCAATCCACCTAACCTGCACATCTTTGGACTGTGGGGAGAAACCGGAGCACCCGGAGGAAACCCACGCACACACGGGGAGGATGTGCAGACTCCGCACAGACAGTGACCCAAGCCGGGAATCGAACCTGGGACCCTGGAGCTGTGAAGCCATTGTGCTATCCAGAATGCTACCGTGCTGCCCTTTAAGAGGCATCAATGCCATGGGCTTACCATCTCCTTCTCAAGAGCAATTAGGGAAGGCAACAAATGCAGGCCTTGCCAGCAATGCCCACTTTCGGTACAAATAATAGATGAAAAAAGTGAAATGTTATGACTCCTCTGGGAGATGAGCATGTACCTCCAATTGTGACATCTGTAATAGGCTGGACTAATGCTTGGTCTACTGTAGTTCATTTTGTAAGATGCAATGGAAACAGGGGTGGCACGGAGGCACAATGGTTAGCACTGCTGCTTTGCAGCGTCAAGGACCGATTCCAGCCTTGGGTGACTGTGTGGAGTTTGCACATTCTCCCCAAATCTTCCTGGGATTCATCCGGGTGCTCTGGTTTCCTCCCACAGTCCAAAGATGTGTAGGTTAGGTGGGGCTACGGGGACAGAGCGGGGGAGTAGGTCTGGGTGAGGTGCTCTTACAAAGGGTCGGGGCAGTTCTGATGGGCCGAATGGCCTCCTTCTGCACTGTGGAATCTATGGATTATTCATCCGGTGAGGAACATGGTTAAAATGCTCCAAAATCTTCAAACTTTTACCAACATTATGGCTAGATATTTTGGAGGAAGAATACAGTCAATCATAAAATGTTTTAGTCAATGTATAGATGAGATAGTTCGGTCACGGCGCCGAGGACCCGGTTCGAAATTGGTCCTGGGTCACCGTCCGTGTGGGGTTTGCACATTTCCCCATGTCTGCGTGGGTCTTATCCCCACAACCCAAAGATGTGCAAGGTAGGTGGATTGGCCACGCTAAATTGCACCTCAATTGGAAAAAAAAAATTGGGTACTCTAAATTTATTTTTTTTAAATATATTGATCTGACAATACCTTCCAGAATGTAAGAAAGGTAAGAAAACTGTTGGGGAAAAAAGTATAGAAGACAATATCCCTTTGCAATCTGCCAGTTGTGGGGCGAGAGCAACATCTGATTTATACATGCAGAATGAATTAGTAATGAATAGTATTTCACTTGAATTATTTTCTGTCCATCCGATTGGATGGAAAATATTTCACGACAAATAGGATCAAACACACTCAGCAAATCCAAGCTTCAGTCATCCAATAACCATTTGCAGATATATCAGTGATGAAGGTTATTTATTTAACAGAAAGATTTACTTTGCTAAGTCACACTTCTGATAATAAAAAGACCTCTCACCTGATTAATGTCCAGTTTGACTTTACTTCTGCTGTCTTCTCTGTTCTCAAGAATTATTTTGTAAGATTGTTGTGTTTGTAAAGTTGGAATGTTAACCATCAGCTCACCTTCAATAGGCTTCGGGAAAACAACATCAAAAAAGCTCTCTGCTTCCACAGACCACGCCCGTGTTTTCTCATCTAAAGATAAAAAGAAACGCTCTTTAAATTCCAACAACTTTCCAATAATTCAAACAGATTTGAACATTCACGCGGCCCTTGACTTAGTTCACCTTTTGAACATCCCTTTGCATTTCACTGGCTGCGTGGATTTTACATGAATCACTTTAGATAAGAAAGTGTAAATCCTTCTAAAGAGGAAAACCCGAGGTTAGTCTAGGAGGCATGGAATTGGATTGGCCATCAAGAATAAACAAATGAATCATAATCCTCCGTCTACAACTTGCCAAGAACCAGTAGGTAACGGACACGAGTGCCTACTCCCCAACTCTTGATGCCAATGATGAACCCAAAGAAGGCTTCTACTCCACCCTGGACTCGAGACTCTCCAACATGCCGAAGGAAGCTAAGATCATTCTCCTTGGGGACTTCAAAACCAGAGAGGAAAGATCTCCCAAATCTGGAAAGGAACTTTCGGAAAGGAAGGAGGTGGGAATTGCAACTCCAAAGGGGTTCTGCTCGCCAAAAGCACGGAGCACCAGCTTGTTATCATTAACACACTGTTCAAGACTTCCTGGAGACATCCACAATCAGAGCACTGGCACATGTTCGACTTTGCCACTGTCCGGTCCAGAGACCAAAAGGATTCCCTCATCCTAAAGTGATGGATTCACCAAGGATCTGCAAGTTTGCAGCCATGGAGCTCAGGGAGTTGTCCATCCCTGTCTGTGTCTGGGCGACGCCGGCGAGCACATGGGCAATGGCGCCAATGCCCTCAGCAATGGCCTGCTGAGACTGGGCCACAGCCTGCAGGGACAGGACCATGGCGTTCAGCGCCTCTGCCATCTGCCGCTGGCTCTGGCTCATGGCGTCCTGTGAGAGGACAGCCATGTCCTGGGCCACAGACGCCACCTGCACGGAAAGCCCCAGGCCTTGCATACTGTTCCCCATGTCTGACACCGTCGCACCCATTGCCGCCACCACGGACGCCACCCGTGCAGTTTCGGCCTGGGTGGCACGCATGACAGGCATCACTCCCAGCTCCTGGACGCGGGTGGACTCCTCCACCTTCGATCATCCCTGGTTCGGTGACTGCATCGGGTCTATGGGTGGGTGTGGTAACTCCAGGAGCCCGGGACCCATCTGGGCGGCAGATGTTTGCTTGCGCCAGGATGCCCTCCGACCTCCCGGCCCCTCTGCTGCTCCTACCTCCACCTGCTGTACCGGTACGGCTGTGTTGTGCGCACCAGTGAGCATACCAGAAGCCTCATCACTAAAGTGCCCAACCGAGGTGAGTGTCTCTGCGATGGTGGAGGGTGTTGGAGACAGCAGTGGCGTGGTGTCGTGAGCATTGTCCGACCCAGAATCCATGGTCCCCTGGGGTGGCGGTTTGTGTCCACCCGTCCGCTGTGTGTCACTATCCTGTCTTCCAGTCTCATGTGTGGTAGGTGTCCTGGGTATGGCTGTCCTGGGGAGGGCTGTCCTGGGGAGGGCTGTCCTGGGGAGGGATGTCCTGGGGAGGGATGTCCTGGGGAGGGATGTCCTTGGGAGGGCTGTCCTGGGGAGGGCTGTCCTGGGGAGGGCTGTCCTGGGGAGGGATGCCCTGGGGAGGGCTGTCCTGGGGAGGGCTGTCCTGGGGAGGGCTGTCCTGGGGAGGGCTGTCCTGGGGAGGGCTGTCCTGGGGAGGGATGTCCTGGGGAGGGATGTCCTGGGGAGGGATGTCCTGGGGAGGGCTGTCCTGGGGAGGGCTGTCCTGGGGAGGGCTGTCCTGGGGAGGGATGCCCTGGGGAGGGCTGTCCTGGGGAGGGCTGTCCTGGGGAGGGCTGTCCTGGGGAGGGCTGTCCTGGGGAGGGCTGTCCTGGGGAGGGATGTCCTGGGGAGGGCTGTCCTGGGGAGGGATGTCCTGGGGAGGGATGTCCTGGGGAGGGATGTCCTGGGGGCTGTCCTGGGGAGGGCTGTCCTGGGGAGGGCTGTCCTGGGGAGGGCTGTCCTGGGGAGGGCTGTCCTGGGGAGGGATGTCCTGGGGAGGGATGTCCTGGGGAGGGATGTCCTGGGGAGGGATGTCCTGGGGAGGGATGTCCTGGGTAGGGCTGTCCTGGGGAGGGCTGTCCTGGGGAGGGATGTCCTGGGGAGGGATGTCCTGGGGAGGGCTGTCCTGGGGAGGGATGTCCTGGGGAGGGATGTCCTGGGGAGGGATGTCCTGGCTCGGCTGCGACAGGGGCCTGTGGCTGCTCCCTCGTCGCTGGGTGTCACACGCCTGTGTTGCCACAGTCGCACGAGACGGGGGTGTCGTCACCGTGTTGCTCCGGGCCTGTCCCCGTCTTGTGGCCATCCTGGGGCGTCCTGCGGGCGGTTGGCATCCGCGGGGACGGGTGCCTTGACGTTTGGTCCTGCAATACACAATACAGCAGCAGCATGGTTAGACACTCGGGTGGTGATCGGGGGAAATGGGGGATATTGGGGATGGGGGATATTGGAGAGGGGGGTTATGGGGGAGGGGGGTTATGGGGGTGGGGGATATGGGGGTGGGGGATATGGGGGAGGGGGGATATGGGGGAGGGGGGATATGGGGGAGGGGGGTTATGGGGATATGGGGGTGGGGGATATGGGGAGGGGGGATATGGGGGAGGGGGGATATGGGGGAGGGGGGATATGGGGGTGGGGGGATATTGGGGAGGGGGGTTATGGGGAAATGGGGGAGGGGGGATATGGGGGAGGGGGTATATGGGGGAGGGGGGTTATGGGGGAGGGGGGTTATGGGGAAATGGGGGAGGGGGGATATTGGGGAGGGGGGATATTGGGGAGGGGGGATATTGGGGAGGGGGGTTATGGGGGAGGGGGGTTATGGGGAAATGGGGGAGGGGGGATATGGGGGTGGGGGATATGGGGGAGGGGGGATATGGGGGAGGGGGGATATGGGGGAGGGGGGATATGGGGGAGGGGGGATATGGGGGAGGGGGGATATGGGGGAGGGGGGATATGGGGGTGGGGGATATGGGGGAGGGGGATATAGGGGAATAGGGACGGCCGTGGGGGGTCTCACTTGGTGGTGCGCCCCCGACCTCTGCATCGGCAACCTCCCGGTCCTCGGGTCCGCCTGCCAGTTCCAGGGCCGTCTCCTCATGAACGGTGAGTGGTCTCTCATCAGCTGTGCCCTCACCGGTCCTCTCACACTCCCTGTTGTTGTGTGCGTGCTTCTCCTGTGGGGGGGGTGGGTGGGTGGCAGGGATAAAGGGCAACAGTGTTAGGCAGGGATATACATGCAGGCCAGCGGTTGTGCGTATATTGGCATAGGTACGGGGGGGGGGGGGGGTACTCACCCTGGCTGCCCTGGCGAGGTCATTCACCCTCTTCTGTCACTGGGTGCCTGTCCTTGGTGTTACAGCCACAGAGCTGACAGCCTCTGCCACCTCCCTCCACAGGCGCCGGCTGAGGCGTGGGGCAAGCCTGCGCCTCTGTCCGGGGTATAGGGCCTCCCTCCCCTGCTGCGTCCCGTAGCGCCTCGATGTCGCGCTCCTGGAACCTCGGGGCTCCGCGATGGGCGGCTATCCTGTCGGGTCTCCGGTGGGCGGAAGCGCCGTCTTTTGAGCTGTGCGCCGCCCGGTGTCATTGACGCCACGCGTCCGCGCGGGTGGCGCCGTCACGAATGGCATCACGCCGCTTCTAGCCCATTCCGGGCCGGGGAATTTGCGCCGTTTGGAAAGGCCCCACGCTGGAGTGATCTGCATGGTTTTTGGCGCCAGGTTCCGGCCATCGTGCCGATTATCGGAAAATCCCACCCACAGAGTTTCTGAAGTGGACAATCATACTCGTTAGCGAGTGATTGCCGAAGAAGGAGGAAAATAAGTTCTAATTCACCTTTTGAGCACCTCTTTGAAGAGGATGCAGAGATGCTTCAGTGTGATTTGGACAAGTTGAGTGAGTGGGCAAACAAATGGCAGATGCAGTATAATTTGGATAAATGAGTGGTTTTAAACTTTGGTACCAAAAAGATGAAGACAGATTGTTATCCCACAAGTCCCGAAAGACGTGCTTGTTAGGTCATTTGGACATTCTGAATTCTCCCTCCGTGTACCCGAAGACGTGTTGGAGTGTGACGACTAGGGGCTTTTCACAGTAACTTCATTGCAGTGTTAATGTAAGCCTACTTGTGACACTAATAAAGATTATTATATCCTTCCATTTCACTGGATGCGTTGGACTTCACATAAGTGAAGATTAGAAAGTGTAAATCTCACTTTGCACAATCAGGATAATACCAATTCGTCCAAATTTATGTAGTATTTCGTATCAAAATTTTCTGATGCAGAAACATTGCATGGAGAAGGATGAAGGGCGACTTGATAGAGGTTTATAAGATGATATGGGGAATAGATAGAGTAGATAGTCAGAGACTTTTTCCCCGGGTGAAACAAATCATTACAAGGGGGCATGAATTTAAGGTGAATGGTGGAAGATATAAGGGGGGATGTACGAGGTAGGTTCTTTACCCAGAGAGTAGTGGGGGCATGGAATGCACTGCCTGTGGAAGTAGTTGAGTCGGAAACATTAGGGACCTTCAAGCGGCTATTGGATAGGTACATGGATTACGGTAGAATGATGGGGTGTAGATTAATTTGTTCTTAATCTAGGACAAAAGTTCGGCACAACATCGTGGGCCGAAGGACCTGTTCTGTGCTGTATTTTTCTATGTTCTATGTTAACAGATCAAATTTGTATAACTAACAATCTTTAATTACAAATGATTCAATGAAGAAGTTAAAACTATGCAGGTTATTAATTGTATATTCAGCAGTTTAAATTATAAATAATCTAAAGAACGTGTTTAAAATGCACCAGGTTTTATAAAATAGTGAAAATTTCTTTCCTCAGTCCTGAAAGATCAGCAAATGAACTAAGAGAGAGGTTAGTGAAATTGATTTCACCCTATGTCCCTCTATGTTCTTGGCCGATATCGATTGACTATATAACTCATTAAACCCCACCGGTTTTACACCCGGGTTATTGGACAGTCATATTTTGAAATGTATACTGGGTTTATCTCCATTGATCTCAGCTTCTTGGACATTCTGCTAATTCAGTTGGTTGAGTCCAGCATTGGAACAGCTCAACTCACAGTTCACGTCGTCTCGACGTCTGAATCTTATAAAGCACTGGTTGCAAATGCAGCTTTCGCATTTAAATTACATTGCATGTTCTGGCTGGTTAAAGTGTCAGGAGATTAGCTGGTTACTGTAGCTTCCTTATCAACTACTAATGTTAGATTCACAGATACTTTACACCTGCCAAGGAGACACACCGCTGTCTATTTCAACCTTCATTTGAAATGAGAAAACTGAGCATAAAAGGACCTTTGATGTTTACCTACTCTGGACAGAATGTTGGAAGTGAAAGTACAATCAAAAGGCCACCAGTTTCGGGAGCAACCACTTCATTTTTTTTCACTTGGCTTATACGTTGTCAAGGAAGTAGTTCGGTATTAAGAGCAGTAAAAGGTATGGTACCGTAAACTGCTTGGAAACTGGTCAAGTCACTGTAAAATTATACAAACACATGTATAATCTCCACCTGGGAAATGGCCAGGCAACCTGGGCTTTCTGCCCAGAGATCTACTTTGCATACTAACCCTGATAGACTCAACACCAACTCACAGAAGAGCAGCAGTAAACCAGTGGTAACAGATCACAAACCACAACGCGAGGATAGAATTTTACTAACTTCCTGCTTGCCTCTCTGCAGAGTGAGTCAGCCCATAGTCAGCAGTAACCCCTGCAGCACATCCCCTCGCTGCCTTATCACTATGCTTAATACTTACATAATTATATTGTTAGTGTGCAGCGTGTTGTGAGCACAAGGGCTCATTTATGGCTGCACAGTACAGGGGGAAGCTTTACCTGCCTGAAGCACAGATCAGGGGAAATTGTGGGGATTATGCCTCTAATCGCTCCAGATCTAATCCGGATGACTCCCAGATAGTGGCATTTAATTTGTCGTTTGTAAAAACGAACTCACTGAAATTGGTGTTTACACACACATTTTAGTTTCAGCTACTGTCTCTTTTTATAATTTACTTCTTCAAATTTAAAAAGTAATTTAAAAACGGAACAAAGGAGTTTAGATTGGATTGGATTGGATTGGATTGGATTTGTTTATTGTCACGTGTACCGAGGTACAGTGAAAAGTATTTTTCTGCGAGCAGCTCAACAGATCATTCAGTACATGGGAAGAAAAGGGAATTAAACAGAATTCAAGAAAATACATAATAGGGCAAACAAGATATACAATGTAACTACATAGACACCAGCATCGGATGAAGCATACAGGGTGTAGTGTTAATGAGGTCAGTCAATAAGAGGGTTATTTAGGAGTCTGGTGACGGTGGGGAAGAAGCTGTTTTTGAGTCTGTTCGTGCGTGTTCTCAGACTTCTGTATCTCCTGCCCGATGGAAGAAGTTGGAAGAGTGAGTAAGCCGGGTGGGAGGGATCCTTGATTATGCTGCCCGCTTTCCCCCAGCAGCGTGAGGTGTCGATGGAGTCCATGGATGGGAGGCAGGTTTGTGAGATGGACTGGGCGGTATTCACGACTCTCTGAAGTTCCTTGCGGTCCTGGGCCGAGCAGTTGCCATACCAGGCTGTGATGTAGCCCGATAGGATGCTTTCTATGGTGCATCTGTAAAAGTTGGTAAGGGTTAATGTGGACATGCCGAATTTCCTTAGTTTCCTGAGGAAGTATAGGCGCTGTTGTGCTTTCTTGGTGATAGTGTCGACGTGAGTGGACCAGGACAGATTTTTGGTGATGTGCACCCCTAGGAATTAGAAACTGCGAACCATCTCCACCTCGGCCCCTTTGATGCTGACAGGGGTGTGTACAGTACTTTGCTTCCTGAAGTCGATGACCAGCTCTTTAGTTTTGCTGGCATTGAGGGAGAGATTATTGTCGTTACACCACTCCACTAGGTTCTCTATCTCCCTCCTGTATTCGGACTCGTCGTTATTCGAGATCCGGCCCACTGTGGTCGTATCGTCAGCAAACTTGTAGATGGAGTTGGAACCAAATTTTGCCATGCAGTCGTGTGTGTACAGGGAGTAGAGTAGGGGGCTAAGTACGCAGCCTTGCGGGGCCCCGGTATTGAGGACTATTGTGGAGGAGGTGTTGGTGTTCATTCTTACTGATTGTGGTCTGTTGGTCAGAAAATCGAGGATCCAGTTGCAGAGTGGAGAGCCAAATCCTAGGTTTTGGAGCTTTGTTACGAGTTAAATTTGGAACAAGTTCTCATAATTATCTGTGCTTTCTGTTGTCTAGATTCTCTGCTCTGGAGTTTCCTCACTAAACCTCTCCACCTCTCTCCCTCCCCTCTTTGCCAAGCTTTTAGAGATCTCTCCTAATGTCTCCTCATGTAGCTCGGTGTCAACTTTGTCCAATGTTCCTGAAAAGCAGTTTAGGATGTTTGTTGCATTAAAGATGCCATTACGTTGTTGCTGCTGTAAACACAGTTATATAATTCTTTCATTAATTGTCAAGAAATTCATTATTTACAATGAATTGTGAATACATAGGAACATGAAGAAGCCATTCCGCCCCCTCAAACTTGCCTGCCAATCAATGATTTTATGGATTAACTGTTTTTTAACTCCATCTGCCAATCCTGGCTCCTTTTCTTTTACTGGCCATCATGAAGATTTTTGCTGCTCTTTTACCCGCAATGTGCTGTTTCTATCACATGCCACATTCCCGTACCAGCCTCCCCGGACAGGCGCCGGAATGTGGCGACTAGGGGCTTTTCACAGTAACTTCTTTGAAGCCTACTCGTGACAATAAGCGATTTTCATTTCATTTCATTCATAAGCAAAGTAGCAACAGATGATGTTTTTTGTAAAATATTAGCCATGCACATTACACTAATCAATAACCAACCGTTGATAATGAGTTAAAGACTCGTTAAATGTTATGGTTCATAAAGCACTCAACAAGCAGATTCTGGTAACTAAACCGCAGTCTTCTGCATCCAAAACATTTATAAACGACAGTTTAAAAAATTCATGAAAAGGCAAGTTTTATCCATGGGACATTAAAAATGATTGCCATCAAACTTCCAAATTATCAGCAAAATATAATGCCTCTTTAAATGATACTAAACATAAGTAAAATAAAATGTCTTCAGGCGTCCTGACAAAAATGACCAAAGTCCATACCATAGATAGTAGTTGCTGTGAGATATGTCAGGTGACAGATATCATACATTTCAATCCTTATATCTTTCCAGATGCCCTGTGTAGGAAATGATGGACCCCAGTCCCAGCTGAAAGAGCACTGCTCCTAAAATGTAATGTAGAAGAATTTGAAATAAATCAAGGGCATTCAACTTATTGCATTGATTGACTGTGGGCTCAATAATCATATTTGTTCTTTAATGTAACAAAACTGTAAATTACACAGGTCTGCAACAAAGAAACAGGCTATCGGAACTTTAAACTTTGTGTTTTAATTGCTAGAATGTTAAGATGAAAAACGGAATGGTTTTTTGATCATAGTGAGTTCTTCACTCTCAATCATTGAATGGCGGGAACTATTTGTTAAGCAAATCCATATTTACGTTTATTGTGTGATACACTTTCTGCTAAAATTAATCTCTGTCACTATAATGGGGCTGGTTTAGCTCACTCGGCTAAATCGCTGGCTTTTAAAGCAGACCAAGTAGGCCAGCAGCACGGTTCGATTCCCGTACCAGCCTCCCCGGACAGGCGCCGGAATGTGGCAACTAGGGGCTTTTCACAGTAACTTCATTGAAGCCTACTCGTGACAATAAGCGATTTTCATTTCATTTCATTCATGGTGTCACTGCAGCCATATCTGGGGCTAGTCTGTGCAGCACACTGATTCTATAGAATGTTTAGTCTCTGCTGGTAACTGGAGGAACCAGGCAATCTGGGCGCCAGCCTTAAGAGCCTAAGAGACTAATTTTGTATATTTGGAACACAGTGCGACTCATCCCCACCCTCTAAATCCCACACATGCACCTCACAACCAGATCACCCTTCAGGTGGAAAATGCAAACTAATAGAAACTGCCCAGTCACTGACAGGCTGGGACCATGTGGCAACTACAAATCAGAACCCTGATTTCTGGCAAAACTGTTGAGAATATGCCAGGGGAAAGCCGGGGCGGAAAGCTGGCAGACACGTGAGTGTTACCTAGTGGTGCCAATTTGCCAAAAGTTGTTGGAAGATCACAACTAAATGCAGGTCTCAGTCCATAATCTAGGTCGACATTTCAGTGCTGCATTGAAAGAGAGCTACTTTGAAAGAACTCTGGATTTAAAGAGTGCCGGATTGAAAGAGCGCTGGATTGAAAGAGCGCTGGATTGAAAGAGCGCTGGATTGAAAGAGAGCTGGATTGAAAGAGCGCCGGATTGAAAGAGTGCTGGATTGAAAGAGAGCTGGATTGAAAGAGCGCTGGATTGAAAGAGCGCTGGATTGAAAGAGAGCTGGATTGAAAGAGAGCTGCATTGAAAGAGAGCTGGATTGAAAGAGAGCTGGATTGAAAGAGCGCTGCATTGAAAGAGAGCTGCATTGAAAGAGAGCTGGATTGAAAGAGCGCTGCATTGAAAGAGAGCTGCATTGTAAGAGAGCTGCATTGAAAGAGAGCTGCATTGAAAGAGAGCTGCATTGAAAGAGAGCTGGATTGAAAGAGAGCTGGATTGAAAGAGCGCTGCATTGAAAGAGAGCTGGATTGAAAGAGCGCTGGATTGAAAGAGAGCTGGATTGAAAGAGAGCTGGATTGAAAGAGAGCTGCACTGAAAGAGAGCTGCATTGAAAGAGAGCTGGATTGAAAGAGTGCCGGACTGAAAGAGCACTGCATTGAAAGAGAGCTGGATTGAAAGAGCGCTGCATTGAAAGAGAGCTGGACTGAAAGAGCGCTGGATTGAAAGAGCGCTGCATTGAAAGAGAGCTGGATTGAAAGAGCGCTGCATTGAAAGAGAGCTGGACTGAAAGAGCGCTGCATTGAAAGAGAGCTGGACTGAAAGAGCGCTGGATTGAAAGAGCGCTGGATTGAAAGAGAGCTGGATTGAAAGAGCGCTGGATTGAAAGAGAGCTGGATTGAAAGAGCGCTGCATTGAAAGAGCGCTGGATTGAAAGAGAGCTGGATTGAAAGAGCGCTGCATTGAAAGAGCGTTGCACTGAAAGAGAGCTGCATTGAAAGAGAGCTGGATTGAAAGAGAGCTGGATTGAAAGAGCGCTGGATTGAAAGAGAGCTGGAATCAAAGAGAGCTGGATTGAAAGAGCGCTGGATTGAAAGAGAGCTGGATTGAAAGAGCGCTGCATTGAAAGAGCGCTGGATTGAAAGAGAGCTGCATTGAAAGAGAGCTGGATTGAAAGAGAGCTGCATTGAAAGAGAGCTGCATTGAAAGAGAGCTGCATTGTAAGAGAGCTGCATTGTAAGAGAGCTGCATTGAAAGAGAGCTGCATTGAAAGAGAGCTGCATTGAAAGAGAGCTGCATTGAAAAAGAGCTGCATTGAAAGAGCGCTGCATTGAAAGAGAGCTGCATTGAAAGAGAGCTGCATTGAAAGAGAGCTGCATTGAAAGAGAGCTGGATTGAAAGAGCGCTGGATTGAAAGAGAGCTGGATTGTAAGAGAGCTGCATTGAAAGAGAGCTGCATTGAAAGAGAGCTGCATTGAAAGAGAGCTGCATTGTAAGAGAGCTGCATTGTAAGAGAGCTGCATTGAAAGAGAGCTGCATTGAAAGAGAGCTGCTTTGAAAGAGAGCTGGATTGAAAGAGCGCTGGATTGAAAGAGAGCTGGATTGAAAGAGAGCTGCATTGAAAGAGCGCTGGATTGAAAGAGAGCTGCATTGAAAGAGAGCTGCATTGAAAGTGCGCTGCATTGAAAGAGAGCTGCATTGAAAGAGAGCTGGATTGAAAGAGAGCTGGATTGAAAGAGAGCTGGATTGAAAGAGAGCTGCATTGAAAGAGAGCTGGATAGAAAGAGAGCTGCATTGAAAGAGAGCTGCATTGAAAGAGAGCTGGATTGAAAGTGCGCTGCATTGAAAGAGAGCTGGATTGAAAGAGCGCTGGATTGAAAGAGAGCTGCATTGAAAGAGAGCTGGATTGAAAGAGAGCTGCATTGAAAGAGGGCTGCATTGAAAGAGAGCTGGATTGAAAGAGCGCTGGATTGAAAGAGCGCTGGATTGAAAGAGCGCTGCATTGAAAGAGAGCTGGATTGAAAGAGTGCCGGATTGAAAGAGAGCTGCATTGAAAGAGAGCTGGATTGAAAGAGAGCTGGACTAAAAGAGCGCTGCACTGAAAGAGCGCTGGATTGAAAGAGCGCTGCATTGAAAGAGAGCTGGATTGAAAGAGAGCTGCATTGACAGAGAGCTGGATTGAAAGAGAGCTGGATTGAAAGAGCGCTGCATTGAAAGAGAGCTGGATTGAAAGAGAGCTGGATTGAAAGAGCGCTGGATTGAAAGAGCGCTGGATTGAAAGAGAGCTGGATTGAAAGAGCGCTGGATTGAAAGAGAGCTGCATTGAAAGAGAGCTGGATTGAAAGTGCGCTGCATTGAAAGAGAGCTGGATTGAAAGAGCGCTGGATTGAAAGAGAGCTGCATTGAAAGAGAGCTGGATTGAAAGAGAGCTGCATTGAAAGAGAGCTGCATTGAAAGAGCGCTGCATTGAAAGAGAGCTGGATTGAAAGAGTGCCGGATTGAAAGAGAGCTGCATTGAAAGAGAGCTGGACTGAAAGAGCGCTGCACTGAAAGAGCGCTGGATTGAAAGAGCGCTGCATTGAAAGAGAGCTGCATTGAAAGATGCTGCATTGAAAGAGAGCTGCATTGAAAGATGCTGCATTAAAAGAGCGCCGGATTGAAAGAGAGCTGCATTGAAAGAGAGCTGCATTGAAAGAGAGCTGGATTGAAAGAGAGCTGCATTGAAAGAGAGCTGCATTGAAAGAGAGCTGGATTGAAAGAGAGCTGCATTGTAAGAGAGCTGCATTGAAAGAGAGCTGGATTGAAAGCGAGCTGCATTGAAAGAGAGCTGGATTGAAAGAGAGCTGCATTGTAAGAGAGCTGCATTGAAAGAGAGCGGCATTGAAAGAGAGCTGGATTGAAAGAGCGCTGCATTGAAAGAGAGCTGCATTGAAAGAGAGCTGGATTGAAAGAGCGCCGGATTGAAAGAGAGCTGCATTGAAAGAGAGCTGGATTGAAAGAGCGCTGCATTGAAAGAGAGCTGGACTGAAAGATGCTGCATTGAAAGAGAGCTGCATTGAAAGAGAGCTGGATTGAAAGAGCGCCGAATTGAAAGAGAGCTGCATTGAAAGAGAGCTGGATTGAAAGAGCGCTGGATTGAAAGAGCGCTGCATTGATGCGGGCTTTTGGTTACAATATTGAATTGTGAAGATCAGAGGGCACTATCTGAAGTAATGCAGGGAGTTCAGAGTGCCCTGGCCAATATTCATTCCTCCATCACCAAAATTAGTTCAACTAGTCAGATACCTCTTGTGCTGTGTAAAAGTTTGAAAATGGGCAAAATGGCTGCTGGGTTTCACCTATAAAGCAAGTGTGACTGCATTCCAAATCAACAAGTTACTTATGAACCTCTTTAGGGTGTTTCTGAGGAGCCTAATAAGATGCTATATAAATGCACGTTCTTTCACATACATGTGTGAGCTGTGGTTCTACATGAGCTACAACAGCAACATTAAGCAACATTAAACCAGTGACAGGGAATGTTCCCCAGTTGCCACATGTTAGAGATCATATTGCTTTCCACACAGGAATACTACTGGAATTTTCCAAGAAGCTTAAGAGCTTCTATACGCAGCTGTAAAGGTTGCAGTGATCCTCAGGTTAAACCACCACCAGTCAGCTCTCCCCTCGGTTAAACCACCACTAGTCAGCTCTCCCCCTCGGTTAAACCACCACCAGTCAGCTCTCCCCCTCACAGGGAAAAGCAGCCTATGGTCATCTGGGACTATGGTGACTTTACTGTAATACACCCAAGGCACTTTATTGGAGCATTATAAAACAAAATACAGGCTCTGACACTGAGCCTAATCTATTCAATCTCCTCAGCCCAGGTTGTTCATTAAACTGGTTAATATTGCCCAATGTGTTTGAAAGGTTTGTCACTTTTTGTTGTGTTCAATACTTTGTTAGGAGGCCTCCAACTGAAATAACTTACACACATTATTTTTAAACTAGTTTAAAATAGAATGTCATGACCAAGTAAAAAACATTTCTTTAAGTAGTCTGTCAGCTAAGAATTTATAAGTCTGTATGTAGCCTCCTTTTAGTTTAGGAGTGATTTAGTCTTACACAAGTTAAAGATTAGTTTATTATAAAAACTAAAAAAACTACTGCTGAAAGTTTCTTTGGTAAAAGTGATAAAGATATTAACTAAAATACGGTAACAAAGATTAAAACAGATAAAGATTTGTTTTTAACTTAAAGATCTTTCAAATCAGTCTTGTTGCAGTGAGATTATTACTGTCCCGTCTGCTTGAATTCCTGCTTTTTGAAGGGGTTGAAAGTTGAAGTGCATCAGCAGCTGCGATGGCTTCTGTGGTGGAAGAGTCCGAATTTTCCTTCGCAAGTGAACTTAACAAGAGCAGGTCCTGGTAGCCGTCCCAGAGCTTTTTCTGAAAACCTTCCTCTGACTCTTCCTGCTGAGAATCAGTTTCACGATGTCTCTCTTATGATGTTCAAAATAGTTCTCTCTTCAGGCAGCTTCTAGCCTTTTCTCAATATACAAAACCCAAAGATGACTGCCTCCAAACTCCATATTAGGCTTGGGCCTTTCAAACAGCCTTACCCTCACTTGGGGTTCCTCGCTGGCTTTTAAAGCAGACCAAGGCAGGCCAGCAGCACGGTTCGATTCCCGTACCAACCTCCCCGAACAGGCGCCGGAATGTGGCGACTAGGGGCTTTTCACAGTAACTTCATTGAAGCCTACTCGTGACAATAAGCGATTTTCATTTTCATTTCATTTTTTCCTATTAAGATTCTTATCTATAAATATCTTTGTTCTGAAAGAAGGCCAACAAGTGGAAGAATTTCATTTACACTTTTCGGACATTCGTTGAATCGTGTTTTCTTGAGATAAGCAGTTTGATACGCCTTTGGTACCAACACAGAAAGGTGCCAGGTTGTCTGTCCATAGTCCATAGTCTGTCTTCCTGGACAAAGGCCTTTTACAAGTTTTCTTTAAGCAAAGTGCTTTTCAAACAGATGTCCTTAGAAATGTTTAATTTGATAACCATACATTCAGCTTAGAATTCCGATGGAGATTTTTAGTCCATTGTGTTTGGGCTGGGTCTCTGAAAGGTTATTCACTGTATTCCATTCCCCTACTTTTCCCCTTCTCCCTTCAAAGTTTTCTAATTCAAATATTTTCACCCTTTAAGGTGTAAGCTTGGAGGTGGAGCAAAACAAGCTTTATATTCGACTCCTGATCTGGTCCATCACTTCAATATCTATTGAACTTTGCTCTCTCTCCTCAGTCAAAACTATCCCCCACTCTAAAACCATAGAGGGAAAAGATTTTTCCTTTAACATATCCTCCTTGACCTCCAATAAAGAGGAGATCTTGGATTTCTTTGTCACCGAGAAGCTATTCCATCAGTGTCCTCTTCCACGTTCCCTTTTCCCACAAGGTCAAGTCTCCCGCTTTCCCTTCCCAATTCTGAACTTCTGACCCACTCCAGTTTGGGGGTACAGAAAGTTACACAGACAGGCCATTGGGTCCAACTGACCCATGTCAATATTAATGCTTCAGACGAGCCTTCTCCCATCCTACGGAATCTCACCCGTTTGTAGCACAGTGGTTAGCCCTGTTGCTTCACAGCGTCAGGGTCCCAGGTTCAATTCCTGGCTTGGGTCCCTGTCTGTGCGGAGTCTGCACGTTCTCCCCGTGTCTGCGTGGGTTTCCTCTGGGTGCTCCGGTTTCTTCCCACAAGTCCCGAAAGACATGCTGTTAGGTAAATTGGGCATTCTGAATTCTCCCTCAGGGTACCCAAACAGGCGCCGGAATGTGGTGACTAGGATCGTTTCATAGTAACTCCACAGAATCATAGAATCATAGACTTTACAGTGCAGTAGGCCATTCGGCCCATCGAGTCTGCACCGGCCCTTGGAAAGATCACCCTACCTCAGCCCACACCCTATTCTCATAACCCAGTAACTCCACCTCACCTTTTTGGACACTAAAGGCAATTTAGCATGGCCAATCCATCTAACCTGCACATCTTTGGGCTGAGGGAGGAATTGCAGTGTTAATGTAAGCCTACTTGTGACAATAAAGATTATTATTTCACGGGTTTATCCAGCTTCCCCTTAAATATGTCTCTGCTATTCCGGATGCACTTCAGCCTAGGGTCTGTGATGAATGCAACAAGTAGTTATATATTACGGGCGTGATTTAACCAAATGGGAACTATATCCCATTGCGAGTGCCTTTAGGTGTGCGTTTCCCAGCGTTGGCAGTGTCGGGAAACACAGCGCTATCTAACGTGACTGTGGTTATATACGGGGCCTCAGCACGGAACGCACGACCAAGGCCGTACTCAGTCCCATTTCCTGTACTGAGGAGCCCCACTCGCTGAAACGCCTCAGTGCAGGGAGAGATTGGGACGCATTTTTAAATGATGCCCCAATCTCTCAAGCTCCCCACGCAATGTGGAACACCAATGATGCATTAGATTTAATTTCCCAAAACTCCCAAGATGTGGAGAAGGTCCCATTGGATTGGAAGATATAAATGTAACTCCATTATTCAAAAAGGGAGGCAGGCAGAAAGCGGGAAATTACAGCCAGTTATCTCAACATCCGTCCTCGGAAATGTTCGAAGTTATGAAGTTATAGCAAGGCACGTGAATACGTTCAACGTAATCAGGCAGAACCAATACGGCTTTGTGAAAGGGAAATCATGTTTAACCAATTTGTTGCTGTTCTTTGAGGAAGAAACGTGTGCTGTGGATAAAGGGGAAGCAATGTGCTTAGATTTCCACAAGGCATTTGATAAAATGCCACATCAAAGGTTATTGAAGAAAATAAAAGCTGATGGTATAGATAGTATATTGGCACAGAGAGAAGATTAGCTAGCTAATAGGAAGCAGAGAGTAAGCAAGTAACAGGTCTTTTTCAGGTTAGAAAGATAGAAAATAGGAGGAGGCCATTCAGCCCATCGAGCCTGCTCCATCATGCTGATCATCCAAATCAGTAACCTGTTCTTGCTTTCCTGCAAGATATAACGAGCGGTGAGCCACAGGGATCAGTGCTGAGCCTCAGTATAAATGTGAGCTAGTTACAGTGTAGATTTTGTTTGCACTGAGTTTGGGTGCATTTGAGTGCTATAGTGAGAGTTTGGTGACTGAGGGAGTGCTGAATTTGGGTGCATTTGAGTGCTATAGTGAGAGTTTGGTGACTGAGGGAGTGCTGAATTTGGGTGCATTTGAGTGCTATAGTGAGAGTTTGGTGACTGAGGGTGTGCTGAATTTGGGTGCATTTGAGTGCTATAGTGAGAATTTGGTGACTGAGGGTGTGCTGAATTTGGGTGCATTTGAGTGCTATAGTGAGAGTTTGGTGACTGAGGGAGTTAGGTGAGGAGGGAGTAAGGACCTCCTTTCATTTTATTTCCTACATTTCCTCAAAGGGCGTGAAGGGAGCCGGGAGTTTACAGAGCGTACAGCTGACTGGGAGCAGAGTCGGAGGGCGGAGTTCCAGTTGGTCCACAATGCAGCTGTATTCTGTAAGGTAAGAGGAGTGGAAGCTAGGGCAGTTGCATGCTCCTACTGTAGGATGCGGGTGGTGAGGGATACCACCGGTATCCCCGCTGACTATACCTGCGGGAAGTGCACCCAACTCCAGCTCCTCAGAGACAGTGTTAGGGAACTGGAGCTGGAGGAACTTCGGATCATCCGGGAGGCAGAGGGGGTAATTGACAAGAGTTACAGGGAGGCAGCCACACCCAAGGTACAGGACGAGAGTAGCTGGGTTACAGTCAGGGGAAAGAAAACGAACAGGCAGACAGTGCAGGGATCCCTCATGGCCGTTCCCCTTCAAAACAAGTATACCGTTTTGGATGCTGTTGGGGGGGATACCGGGGGAAGGCCCTAGCGGCCAGGTCTCTGGCACTGAGTCTGGCTCTGGGGCTCAGAAGGGAAGGGGGGAGAATATAAAAGCAATAGTAATAGGAGATTCAATGGTTAGGGGAATAGATAGGAGATTCTGTGGTTGGGAGCAGGACTCCCGGAAGGTATGTTGCCTCCCGGGTCCCAGGGCCAGGGATGTCTCAGATCACGTCTTCAGGATCCTTAAGGGGGAGGGGGAGCAGCCAGAAGTCGCAGTGCACATTGGTACCAACGATGTAGTTAGGAAAAGGGGTGTGGATGTAATAAACGAGTTTAAGGAGTTAGGCTGGAAGTTAAAAGCCAGGGCAAGACAGAGTTGTCATTTCTGGTTTGTTGCCGGTGCCATGTGATAGCGAGGCTAGGAATAGGGAGAGAGTGCAATTGAACACGTGGCTACAGGAATGATTAGGAGGGAGGACTTCAGGTATTTGGATAATTGGAGCGCATTCTGGGGAAGGTGGGATCTGTACAAGCAGGACGGGTTGCATCCGAACCAGAGGGGCACCAATATACTGGGAGGGAGGTTTTCTAGTACTCTTCGGGAGGGTTTAAACTAATTTGACAGGGGTATGGGAACCGCCAATGTTCAGTACGTCAAAGCATGTAGTGAGGCAGTGGGGAAGGTAACACTGACAAAGGAGAGTACTTGCAGGCACGGAGATGGGTTGGTGTGTATACTTCAACGCAAGAAGCAGCAGGAATAAGGTGGGTGAACTTAAGGCATGGATCGGTACTTGGGGTAGAAATGTATGTTGGAGGTTCCTGGTTATAGATGTTTTAACAAGATTAGGGAGGGTGGTTAAAGAGGTGGGGGGGGGGGGGGGGGGTTGCATTATTAATTAGAGATAGTATAACAGCTGCAGAAAGGCAGTTCGAGGAGGATCTGCCTACTGAGGTAATATGGGTTGAAGTCAGAAATAGGAAAGAAGCAGTCAACCTTGTTGGGAGTTTTCTATAGGTCCCCCAGTAGCAGCAGAGATGTGGAGGAACAGATTGGGAAACAGATTTTGGAAAGGTGCAGAAGTCACACGGTAGTAGTCATGTGTGACTTCAACTTCCCAAACATTGAGTGCAAACTCTTTAGAACAAAGAACAAAGAAAATTACAGCACAGGAACAGGCCCTTCGGCCCTCCCAGCCTGCGCCGATCCAGATCATTTATCTAAACCTGTCTCCTATTTTCCAAGGTCTATTTCCCTCTGTTCCCGCCCATTCATATACCTGTCTAGATGCTTCTTAAATGATGCTATCGTGCCCGCCTCTACCACCTCCGCTGGTAAAGCGTTCCAGGCGCCCACCACCCTCTGCGTAAAAAACTTTCCACGCACATCTCCCTTAAACTTTCCCCCTCTCACTTTGAAATCGTGACCCCTTGTAATTGACACCCCCACTCTTGGGAAAAGCTTGTTGCTATCCACCCTGTCCATACCTCTCATAATTTTGTAGACTTCAATCAGGTCCCCCCTCAACCTCCATCTTTCCAACGAAAACAATCCTAATCTACACAACCTTTCTTCATAGTTAGCACCCTCCATACCAGGCAACATCCTGGTGAACCTCCTCTGCACCCTCTCTAAAGCATCCACATCCTTCTGGTAATGTGGCGACCAGAACTGCACGCAGTATTCCAAATGTGGCCTAACCAAAGTCCTATACAACTGTAACATGACCTGCCAACTCTTGTACTCAATACCCCGTCCGATGAAGGCAAGCATGCTGTATGCCTTCTTGACCACTGACCACTCTATCAACCTGCGTTGCCACCTTCAGGGTATAATGGACCTGAACTCCCAGATCTCTCTGCACATCAATTTTCCCCAAGACCCTTCCATTGACCATATAGTCCGCTCTTGAATTTGATCTTCCAAAATGCATCACCTCGCATTTGCCTGGATTGAACTCCATCTGCCATTTCTCTGCCCAACTCTCCAATCGATCTATATTTTGTTGTATTCTCTGTCCTCCTCGCTATCTGCAACTCCACCAATCTTAGTATCATCTGCAAACTTGCTAATCAGACAACCTATACCTTCGTCCAGATCATTTATGTAGATCACAAACAACAGTGGTCCGAGCACGGATCCCTGTGGAACACCACTAGTCACCCTTCTCCATTTTGAGACACTCCCTTCCACCACTACTCTCTGTCTCCTGTTGCCCAGCCAGTTCCTTATCCATCTAGCTCGTACACCCTGAACCCCATACAATTTCACTTTTTCCATCAACCTGCCATGGGAAACCTTATCTTTAGCCTTACTAAAGTCCATGTATACGACATCTACAGCCCTTCCCTCATCAATTAACTTTGTCACTTCCTCAAAGAATTCTATTAGGTTTGTAAGACATGACCTTCCCTGCACAAAACCATGCTGGGTTTGGATGGGGTGGTGTTTGTGCAGTGTGTCCAGGAAGCTTTTATTTTTTTTAATAAATTTAGTGTACCCAAATCATTTTTTCCAATTAAGGGGCAATTTAGCGTGGCCAATTCACCTACCCTGCACATCTTTGAGTTGTGGGGGCGAAACCCACGCAAACACGGGGACAATGTGCAAACTCCACACGGACAGTGACCCAGAGCTGGGATCAAACCCGGGACCTCGGCGCCGTGAGGCAGCAGTGCGAACCCACTGTGCCACCGTGCTGCCCTCAGGAAGCTTTTCTAACACAGTATGTAGATTGTCCGACCAGAGGGGAGGCCATATTGGATTTGGTACTTGGTAATGGACCAGGGCAAGGGATAGATTTGTTAGTGGGGGAGCATTTTGGAGATAGTGACCACAATTCTGTGACTTTCACTTCAGTAATGGAGAGGGATAGGTGCGTGCAACAGGGCAAGGTTTACAATTGGGGGAAGAGTAAATACAATGCTGTCAGACAAGAACTGAAGTGCATAAGTTGGGAACATAGGCTGTCAGGGGAGGACACAAGTGAAATGTGGAACTTGTTCAAGGAACAGGTACTGTGGGTTTTTGATATGTATGTCCCTGCCAGGCAGGGAAGTGATGGTCGAGTGAGGGAACCATGGTTGACAAGAGAGGTTGAATGTCTTGTTAAGAGGAAGAAGGAGACTTATGTAAGGCTGAGGAAACAAGGTTCAAACAGGGTGCTTGAGGGATACAAGGTAGCCAGGAGGGAACTGAAGAAAGGGATTAGGAGAGCTAAGAGAGGGCATGAAAAATCTTTGGTGGGTCGAATCAAGGAAAACTCCAAGGCCTTTTACACATATGTGAGAAATATGAGAAAAACTGGAGCGAGGGTGGGTCTGATCAAGGACAGTAGCGGGAGATTGTGTATTGAGTGAGAAGAGATAGGAGAGGTCTTGAACGAGTACTTTTCTTCAGTATTTACGAATCAGAAGGGCCATATTGTTGGAGAGGACGGTTTGAAACAGACTGGTAAGCTAGAGGAGATACTTGTTAGGAAGGAAGATGTGTCGGGCATTTTGAAAAACTTGAGGATAGACAAGTCCCCCGGGCCTGACGGGATATATCCAAGGATTCTATGGGAAGCAAGAGATGAAATTGCAGAGCCGTTGGCGATGATCTTTTCGTCCTCACTGTCAACAGGGGTGGTACCAGAGGATTGGAGAGTGGCGAATGTCGTGCCCCTGTTCAAAAAAGGGAATAGGGATAACCCTGGGAATTACAGGCCAGTTAGTCTTACTTCGGTGATAGGCAAAGTAATGGAAAGGGTACTGAGGGATAGGATTTCTGAGCATCTGGAAAGACACTGCCTGATTAGGGATAGTCAGCACAGATTTGTGAGGGGTAGGTCTTGCCTTACAAGTCTTATTGAATTTTTTGAGGAGTTGACCAAGCATGTGGATGAAGGTAAAGCAGTGGATGTGGTGTACATGGATTTTAGTAAGGCATTTGATAAGGTTCCCCATGGTAGGTTTATGCAGAAAGAAAGGAGGCATGGGATAGTGGGAAATTTGGCCAGTTGGATAACGAACTGGCTAACCGATAGAAGTCAGAGTGGTGGTGAATGGCAAATATTCAGCCTGGAGCCCAGTTATCAGTGGCGTACCGCAGGGATCAGTTCAGGGTCCTCTGCTGTTTGTGAATTTCATTAATGACTTGGATGAGGGAGTTGAAGGGTGGGTCAGTAAATTTGCAGATGATACAAAGATTGGTGGAGTTGTGGATAGTAAGGAGAGGGCTGTTGTCGGCTTCACAGAGACATAGATAGAATGCAGAGCTGGGCTGAGAAGTGGCAGATGGGAGTTTAACCCTGAAAACTGTGAGGTTGTCCATTTTGGAAGGACAAATATGAATGTGGAATACAGGGTTAACGGTAGGGTTCTTGGCAATGTGGAGGAGCAGAGAGATCTTGGGGTCTATGTTCATAGATCTTTGAAAGTTGCCACTCAAGTCGTTAACAGCTGTGAAGAAGGCCTATGGTGTGCTAGCGTTCATTAGCAGAGGGATTGAATTTAAGAGCCGTGAGGTGATGATGCAGCTGTACAAAACCTTGGTCAGGCCACATTTGGAGTACTGTGTGCAGTTCTGGTCACCTCATTTTAGGAAGGATATGGAAGCTTTGGAAAAGGTGCAAAGGAGATTTACCAGGATGTTGCCTGGAATGGAGAGTAGGCCTTACGAGGAAAGGTTGAGGGTGCTAGGCCTTTTCTCATTAGAACGGAGAAGGATGAGGGGCGACTTGATAGAGGTTTATAAGGTGATCAGGGGAATAGATAGAGTAGACAGTCAGAGACTTTTTCCCCGGGTGAAACAAACCATTACAAGGGGACATAAATTTAAGGTGAATGGTGGAAGATATAAGGGGGGATGTACGAGGTAGGTTGTTTACCCAGAGAGTAGTGGAGGCATGGAATGCACTGCCTGTGGAAGTAGTTGAGTCGGAAACATTAGGGATCTTCAAGCGGCTATTGGATAGGTACGTGGATTACGGTAGAATGATGGGGTGTAAATTAATTTGTTCTTAATCTAGGACAAAGGTTCGGCACAACATCGTGGGCCGAAGGGCCTGTTCTGTGCTGCATTTTTCTATGTTCTATGGTTAACTGTTCACAATTTACATAAATGATTTGTATGAAGTAATTTAAGGGATTGTTGCTGAATTTGCTGACGTCAAAAAATAGGTAGGAATAAACTGTGAAGAAGACATAAGGAAGCTACAAAATGATATAGATACACTGAGTGGGAACGGAATAGGCAAATGGAGTATAGCGTGGGAAAGTGGAAAATAGTCTATTTTGGCAGGAAGAATAAAAAAGCATATCTAAATGAAGAGACTGCAGCGTCCTAGTGTATGAATCACAACCAGTTATTATGCAGATACAGCACGTGGAGGCCTGGAATCCCGGGGCCCGACCATTCCCGGGGCCTGACACAGCCTCGCCCGCTCCCAGGGCCTGGCCCGGCCTCGCCACTCCCGGGTTCTGACCCGGCCTTGCCCGCTCCCGGGGACCGACCCGGCCTCGCCCGCTCCCAGGGCCCGACCCGGCCTCGCCCCTCCCGGAGCCCGACTCAGCCTCGCCCGCTCCCGGGAACAGGCGAGGCCGGGACAGACCCCGGGAGCGGGCGAGGCCGGGACAGACCACGGGAGCGGGCGAGGCCGGGTCGGGCCCCGGGAGCGGGCGAGGCCGGGTCGGTCCCCGGGAGCGGGCAAGGCCGGGTCAGAACCCGGGAGCAGGCGAGGACGGGTCGGGCCCCAGGAGCGGGCGAGGCCGGGTCGGGCCCCGGGAGCAGGCGAGGACGGGTCGGGCCCCGGAATGGTGCCGGACCTGGGAGCAGGCGAGGCCGGGTCGGACCCCAGGAATTCGCTGGGCTCCGGGAGCGGGCGAGGCCGAGTCGGGCCCCAGGAGCAGGCGAAGCCGGGTAGGGCCCCAGGAGTGGGCGAGGCCGGGTCGGGCCCCAGGAGCAGGCGAGGCCGGGACAGGCCCCGGGAGCAGGCGAGGACGGGTCAGGCCCCGGGAATGGTGCCGGGCCCCGGGAGCAGGCGAGGACGGGTCGGGCCCCGGGAGCAGGCGAGGACGGGTCGGGCCCCGGGAGCAGGCGAAGACGGGTCGGGCCCCGGAATGGTGCCGGACCTGGGAGCAGGCGAGGCCGAGTCGGGCCCCGGGAATGGGCCGGGCTCCGGGAGCAGGTAAGGCTGGGTCGGGCCCCAGGAGCAGGCGAGGCTGGTCGGGCCCCAGGAATGGGTCGGGCCCCGGGAGCAGGCGAGGCTGGGACGGGCCCCGGGAGCAGGCAAGGCCGAGTCGGGCCCCGGGAGCAGGCGAGGCCGGTCGGGCCCCGGGAATGGGTCGGGCCACGGGAGCAGGTGAGGCTGGGACGGGCCCCGGGAGCAGGCGAGGCTGGGACGGGCCCCGGGAGCAGGCAAGGCCGAGTCGGGCCCCGGGAGCAGGCGAGACCGGGTCGGACCCCGGAAATTCGCTGGGCTCCAGGCGCGGGCGAGGCCGGGTCGGGCTCCGGGAGCAGGCGAGGCCGGGTCGGGCTCCGGGAGCAGAGAAGGCCGGGTCAGGCCCCGGGAGCAGGGAAGGCCGGGTCGGGCCCCGGGAGCAGGCGAGGCCGGGTCGGGCTCCGGGAGCAGGCGAGGCCGGGTCGGGCTCCGGGAGCAGAGAAGGCCGGGTCAGACCCCGGGAGCAGGGAAGGCCGGGTCGGGCTCCGGGAGCAGGCGAGGCCGGGTCGGGCTCCGGGAGCAGGCGAGGCCGGGTCGGGCTCCGGGAGCAGGCGAGGCCGGGTCGGGCTCCGGGAGCAGGCGAGGCCGGGTCGGGCTCCGGGAGCAGAGAAGGCCGGGTCAGGCCCCGGGAGCAGGGAAGGCCGGGTCGGGCTCCGGGAGCAGGCGAGGCCGGGTCGGGCTCCGGGAGCAGGCGAGGCCGGGTCGGGCTCCGGGAGCAGAGAAGGCCGGGTCAGACCCCGGGAGCAGGGAAGGCCGGGTCAAGCCCCGGGAGCGGGTGAGGCCGGGACGGGCCCAGCGAATGGGCCGGGCTCCGGGAGCAGCCGAGGCCGGGTCGGGCCCCAGTTGCGGGCGAGGCCGGGTCCGGTTCTGGGAGCAGGCGAGGCTGTGTCTGGCTCCGGGAGCAGCCGAGGCCGGGTCGGGCCCCAGGAGCAGGCGAGGTCGTGTCGGGCTCCGGGAGCAGCCGAGGCCGGGTCGGGCCCCAGGAGCAGGCGAGGCCGTGTCGGGCTCCGGGAGCAGACGAGGCCGGGTCGGGCCCCAGTTGCGGGCGAGGCCGGGTCGGGCCCCGGGAGCAGGCGAGGCCGTGTCGGGCTCCGGGAGCAGGCGAGGTCGTGTCGGGCTCCGGGAGCAGACGAGGCCGGGTCGGGCCCCAGGAGCAGGCGAGGTCGTGTCGGGCTCCGGGAGCAGACGAGGCCGGGTCGGGCCCCAGTTGCGGGCGAGGCCGGGTCGGGCCCCGGGAGCAGGCGAGGCCGTGTCGGGCTCCGGGAGCAGACGAGGCCGAGTCGGGCCCCGGGAATGGGCTGGGCCCCAGGAGCAGGGGAAGCCGGGTCGGGCCCCAGGAATGGGCCGGGCTCCGGGAGCAGGCGAGGCCGAGTCGGGCCCCGGGAATGGGCTGGGCTCCGGGAGCAGGCGAGGCCGAGTCGGGCCCCGGGAATGGGCTGGGCTCCGGGAGCAGGCGAGGCCGAGTCGGGCCCCGGGAATGGGCCGGGCTCCGGGAGCAGGCACGGCCGGGTCGGGCCCCGGGAGCAGGCAAGGCCGGGACAGGCCCCGGGAACAGGCGTAGACGGGTCGAGCCCCGGGAATGGGCCGGACTCTGGGAGCAGGCAAGGCCGGGTCGGGCCCCGGGAACAGGCGAGGCCGGGACAGACCCCGGGAGCAGGCGAGGACGGGTCGGGCTCCGGGAATGGTGCCGGGCCCCGGGAATGGTGCTGGGCCCCGGGAGCAGGCGAGGCCGAGTCGGGCCCCGGGAGCAGGCGAGGCCGAGTCGGGCCCCGGGAATGGGCCGGGCTCCGGGAATGGTGCCGGGCCCCGGGAGCAGGCGAGGCCGAGTCGGGCCCCGGGAGCAGGCGAGGCCGAGTCGGGCCCCGGGAGCGGGCGAGGCCGGGTCGGGCCCCGGGAATGGGCCGGGCTCCGGGAGCAGGCACGGCCGGGTCGGGCCCCGGGAGCAGGCAAGGCCGGGACAGGCCCCGGGAACAGGCGTAGACGGGTCGAGCCCCGGGAATGGGCCGGACTCTGGGAGCAGGCAAGGCCGGGTCGGGCCCCGGGAACAGGCGAGGCCGGGACAGACCCCGGGAGCAGGCGAGGACGGGTCGGGCTCCGGGAATGGTGCCGGGCCCCGGGAATGGTGCCGGGCCCCGGGAGCAGGCGAGGCCGAGTCGGGCCCCGGGAGCAGGCGAGGCCGAGTCGGGCCCCGGGAATGGGCCGGGCTCCGGGAATGGTGCCGGGCCCCGGGAGCAGGCGAGGCCGAGTCGGGCCCCGGGAGCAGGCGAGGCCGAGTCGGGCCCCGGGAGCGGGCGAGGCCGGGCAGACCCCGGGAGCAGGCGAAGACGGGTCGGGCCCCGGGAATGGGCCGGACTCTGGGAGCAGGCAAGGCCGGGTCAGGCTCCGGGAGCAGGCAAGGCCGGGTCAGTGCCCAGGGGCAGTTAGGGCGAGGCTGCCTTTCCAAACAGAGTCTGCTTCTCTCCCTCATTTCATACAATCCCTGTTGTGCAGAAAGCGGCCATTGGCCCATCTAGTCTGCACTGACCCTGGGAAAGAGCACCTTACCCTGGCCTACACTCCCACCCCATCCCCATAATCTAGTGACCCCACCTGAACGTCTGAATATTAAGGGACAATTGTGCATGACTAATTCACCTAACTTGCACATTTTATTCTCTTTTTTTATATAAATTATGTAAGTACCCAATTCTCTTTTAATCTCCTATTAAGGGGCAATTTAACGTAGCTAATCCACCTACCCTGCGCAACTTTGGGTTGTGGGGGTGAGACCCATGCAGACACGGGGAGAACGTGCACACTCCACACGGACAGTGACCCGGGGACGGGATCGAACCTGGGACCTCAGCGCCGCGAGGCAGCAGTGCTAACCACTGTGATGCCAGGTAACTTGCACATCTTTGGACTGTGGGAGGAAACCGGAGCACCCGGAGGAAACGCACGCAGACATGGGGAGAACGTGCAGACTCCGCACAGACAGTGACCCGACACCAGAATTGAACCCGTGTCCCTGGTGCTGTGAGGAAGCAGTGCTAACCACTGTGCCACCCAGGCCGTGATGCTCATAGGCTTACTAGTCCACCTATCAAAAGCAAAAGCAGGATAGAAATGCTCCATGATTGGATGAGCAGCTCCCAAGAAGAATCTTCCATTGAAACTCACCTCTTTGACTGGGATTTTGAAGATAGATGCCAGGGCCGCAGAGTGAGGCTTTGCGGGCCCAATACGGCCCGAGCCGTACACTGGGCAGGCCTGCTTTAAGGCCATACTCAGCAATAAGAAAACTGAATGACAGGCAGAAAAAATTGGTTGGTCCTGACTGATGGTTTCCGTCAGTTATTACTGGAAATTTTCCTGCCTTTTTGATTTGTTCACTGCCCACATCCTCAGCGTTTCTTCAAGGTTCCATTACTTTGAGCCCACTGTTACAAATATGTAATTTCATTTTTCATGTGTTTTGGAGGTATGACATTCAGTTTTCAGAATTAAAGAGTTAAATATAAGTTCAGTGGAAAAACCTGGGTTTGAGAAATAATCTTACAGTAATTACTACTCAAAGAACTGTCCATTTGGCAGCACGGTGGCACAGTGGTCAGCTTTGCTGTCTCACAGCGCCAGGGACCTGGGTTCAATTCCGGCCTCAGATGACTGTGTGAAGTTTGCACCTTCTCACAATGTCTCTGGATGCTCCGTTTTCTTCCCACAGTCCAAAGATGTGCAGGTTAGGTGGATTGGCTGTGCTAAATTGCCCCTTAATGTCCAAAAAGGTTAGGTGGGGTTACTGGGTTATGAGGATAGGCTTCAGTAGGGTGCTCATTCCAAGGGCCAATGCAGATCAGATGGGCTGAACGGCCTCCTTCTGCACTGTAAATTCTATGTTTACATAGCAGTCAGAGGCAGGCGTGTGAAAACAGACCATTGTTTTTGGGCCAGAATTCTATGTTCCTCCCCCAGCGGGTTATGAAGTGGGGGGAGTGAGAAACAGCATGGACTGGTTTCCCTCTGGCCATGACGTAGCATTACGGTGGGTGGACAGGGCCGAGGATTGAAGTCCACCCATTCCTCTTTTTAAGGTCCGATTCTTGCCCGGTCTCAATTTTTAGGCTGGTGAGTGCAAGTTGACAGAGGGCGAGAAACAAAAAACTAAGTTCTCACCTTCAATCTGAGGCAGGAGGCACCCTCCTCTCACAAGCTGGAGACCTCCAGCTTCTTGTTCGAGATGAGGTGTCTATAGTTGTCTTCACTGGGGCTGGTTTAGCACACTGGGCTAAATCGCTGGCTTTGAAAGCAGACCAAGGCAGGCCCAGCAGCGCGGGTTCAATTCCAGTACCAGCCTCCCCAAACAGGTGCCGGAATGTGGCGACTAGGGCCTTTTCACAGTAACTTCATTTGAAGCCTACTTGTGACAATAAGCGATTTTCATTTTCATTTCATTTCATTTCATAAAGGGTTTAAATAAGCCCTGTACTTCCCAGATCAGAGAAGCTAATCACATCTTTGTAAACAAATAGCTGGAAGCAGCCAATCTGGGGGGTCATTAACTCCATTTGAGATATAAATTATTCATGTGGGTCCTAGAATCAAAAGGCTTGGTTTTGAAGCTAAAAGTTAATTAATTTTAATATCGATTGGATAATTTTAATATCGATAGTTCAACTAACCTCTTTCCCATGTAGACGAGTGATTTCGGGTGGAGCCTTGGTTGGAATTCTGGGAAGTTGTCGGTGGGATTTTTCCAGAAGGCCTTTGGTCTTAGAGCTAAATACATCAAAGTTTAGGGAGAGAAAGCCCTAAGTTCAGGAGGCAGAGGAACAAAATTTGGCAAGTGCTGTGGAACATCTGTGGATCAGGAGGATGGAGCTATTAGAAACCCGGGTGTTTCAAATTTTCTGTTAAAGTCAGGAATTGCAAGTGAAGTTCAGGCACGAGCTGAGAACCTGACCAGGCAGAATTGGCCACAAGAAAGTGGCGAACCTTCAAGAACCTGATTAGTAGCCAAAGTCTTCCTGGGGAAGGAGACATATGGAAACGAGAAGACAGGATTGAGGAATTTAGTCTGAAGTATCTGTGGTGGTGTTTTATCATGTTTTTTGATATAAAGAGCAATTAATAACCAAAGACAGTTTAGTTCGTGCAGCTTGCTTTACTTGGGTCTTATTCAGTAAAATTCATTGATTTTAAATCATGGAATCTTGTAGCTTCATCCTTTCAGTAGATAATGGGTTTCTGAATTTCTGTTTAAATGTTAATTATAACACCAACTGAAAAAGTGAAACTAAAAAGTGCAACATTTCCAGGAAGTGCATATTATATACTCCACGCATCTGACACCACAGGGCTGTACCAAGAATTAATAGATGTGGGAAGTACGTTTGCGTAACCAATTATATCTGATCAAGCAGGCACACAAAACAGAACTTTAACAACCACTTACTGACAAAGGAAATTCTATCCTTAACATTCAATTTTTTCTCAAAATGCTTATTGTGAAACTTGATAGAATCAGCCTAGACAACAACTTGTACTTACACAGCAATTTATGTACAAAGGACATGGGGAGGTTATTCAGCCCCTCAACCTGCTTCATCACTCTGGCAGATGTTCGCAGCCATCTTTAACCTCTCCCTACTCCGTTCCCACCTGCTTCAAGAAGACCACCATCATACCGGTGCCAACGAAGAACCAGGCAATGTGCCTCAACCACTACCGTCCGGTGGCCTTGACATCGATTGTAATGAAGTGCTTCGAAAGGTTGGTCATGAGACACATCAACTCCATACTCCCAGAATGCCTAGATCCACTGCAATTCACATACCGCCACAACCGGTCCACAGCAGACATAATCTCCCTGGCCCTACACTCATCCCTGGAGCATCTCGAGAACAAGGACTGACTACAGCTCCACCTTCAACACCATAATCCCAGCCAAGGCCATACCAAAGCGCCAAAACCTAGGACCTGGCTCCTCATTCTTCAACTGGATCCTCAACTTTCTGACACATGGAACAACAATCAGTAAGGATAAACAACAACATCTCCTCCATGATAATCCTTAATACTGAGGCCCCGCAAGGCTGCATACTTGGCCCCTAATATGCTCTCTACACGCACACGACTGTGTGGCAAAATTTGGCTCCAACTCCATCTACAAGTTTGCTCAGTAAGAAGTCTTACAACAACAGGTTAAAGTCCAACAGGTTTGTTTCAAATCACTAGCTTTCAGAGCACTGCTCCTTCCTCATTTTCTTGGACCGAGCAATTGCCATACCAGGCTGTGATGCAGCCGGATAGGATGCTCTCTATCGCACATCTGTAGAGGTTTGTGAGAGTCAATGCAGACATGCCAAATTTCTTTAGCTTTCGTAGGAAGTAGAGACGTTGTTGGGCTTTCTTGACTGTTGCATCAACGTGAGTGGGCCAGGACAGACTGTTGGTGATGGTGACCCCCAGGAACTTAAAGCTATCGACCATCTTTACTTCGGAGCCATTGATGCAGATGGGAGTGTGTGTCGTGCTACGCTTCCTGAAGTCGATGGTCAGTTCTTTGGTCTTTCCGACATTTAGAGAGAGGTTGTTTTCCGTACACCATGCAACCATCACTGACAGCTATCATCCATCCACCAGTGAACACCGAGCCATCAGGGCTATGTCACCAAAGACAGGGCCCCACATCAACTTCTTCCATCTGCAGGGCAGCACGATGGCGTAGTGCGTTAGCACTGCTGCCTCACGGAGCCGAGGTCCCAGGGTCCATCTTGGCTCTGGGTCACTGTCCGTGTGGACTTTGCACATTCTCCCAAAACCCGAAAAAAAAGATGTGCAGGCTAGGTGGATTGGCCATGCTAAATTGCCCCTTCATTGGAAAAAATGAATTGGGTAATCTAAATTTTTTTTTAAACTTCTTCCATCTGCCTCGAATCGACAAGGATTAAAACCTTTAAACTCAAACAACATAGAATCCCCACAGTGCAGTGGGAGGCCATTTCGCAAGTTTGCTGATGATACAACCGTAGTGGGTCGGATCTTGAACAACGATGAATCAAAATACAGGAGGGAGATAGAGAATCTAGTGGAGTGGTGTAACGACAACAATCTCTCCCTCAATGCCAGCTAAACTAAAGAGCTGGTCACTAACTTCAGGAAGCAAAGTATCATACACACCCCTGTCTGCAGGTGGAGGTGGAGATGGTTGACAGCCTTAAATTCCTAGGTGTGCACATCACCAAAAATCTGACCTGGTCCACCCACGTTGACGCTACGACAAAGAAAGCACAACAGTGCCTATACTTTCTCAGGAAACTAAGGAAATTCAGCATGTCCACACTGACTCATACCAACTTTTACAGATGCACCATGGAAAGCATCCTATCTGGCTGCATCACAGGACAGAGCAACACCATAGCAACGCCATAGTAATATGAAGGCACCATTGTTCACAATGCAGAGCTAAGTCAGCAGAAGACCAGTTTAAGTTGGTCGCGATAACAGCACAGAATCGCATTCCATAACATGCAGAAGTATTCAGACATGAAACAATTAAAACTAATGTTGCACATTGAAGATTGACAGCTAACCGTCAAATCAAACTCATTTGATTCTAACCCAAACCAATTAGGATTACATTGGGGTGTGGATAGATGGCTAAAGACTGATATGATTTTGTATAACCATGAGGGTCCGTATGGCCATTTGTATCCGGATCATTCTATACTTTGATCTAATCTATTCTCTATCTCTATACTTTCACTTTTCCACTCTAACTCTTGAAGTAAATGCAAGCTGTTTGCCCTAAGCAAGAAACCACCTCTGTATTATTTTAAAAGTTAAATTGTGTACAATGAAATGAAATGAAAATCACTTATTGTCACAAGTAGGCTTCAAATGAAGTTACTGTGAAAAGCCCCTAGTCGCCACATTCCGGCGCCTGTTCGGGGAGGCTGGTACGAGAATTGAACCGTCCTGCTAGCCTGCCTTGGGCTGCTTTCAAAGCCAGCGATTTAGCCCTGTGCTAAACCAGCCCTCTTTAAGTCCTTTTTGATAGCCGGTCTTATTAGAGAATAAGATTTAAGTGACTCTCAATTGTAATCAAATAGATGCAATAAACGATTCTTATCGATTTGCACCCGAGAAGTTATAACTCAAATTTCTACTGAGTTTTAGTGTTCGCAAGTGCCACTAGATCCGCATGGTAGATCTCTTACACAGGCCCACAGATCTTTAAAAGTGGCAGCACAGGTGGAAATGGTGGGGAAGAAAGCTTATTTATGCTTGCCTTCATAGGATGGGGTATCGAGTATAAAAGCTCGAAAATTATGTTAGTTATATAGAACGGTGGTTAGGCCACATTTGGAATATTGTGTCCAATTCTGTTCACCGCACTACCAGAAGGACATGGAGGCTTTGGAGAGAGTACAGAAACGGTTTACCAGGAGGTTGCCTGGTATGGAGGGTTTTAGCTATGAGGTGAGATTGAATAAACTGGGATTGTTCTCCCGAGAGAGACGGAGGCTGAGTGGCGACCTGATAGAAGTTTATTAAATTATTAGGGGTATAGATAGGGTGAACAGTTGGAGGCCTTTTCCCAGGACGGAAATGACAAGTTCAAGGTGAGGGGGGAAATGTTCAGTGGAGATGTGAAGGGGAAGTTCTTTGACACAGAGGGTGGTGGTGGCCTGCAATGCACGGCCAAGTGAGGGGGTTGAGGCAGATACGTTAGCGACCTTTAAGACTTATCTGGATAGGCACATGAACAGACGGGGTACAGAAGGATCCAGGCAGTTGGTCTAGATAGGACACGTGATGGGCGCAGGCTTGGAGGGTCAAAGGTCACGTTCCTGTGCTGTATTGTTATTTGTACCCTCCTGTATACCTCACCCGATGCCTGTTTAATAATAATAATCGCTTATTGTCACAAGTAAGCCGGTACGGGAATTGAACCCGCGACGCTGGCCTTGTTCTGCATTACAAACCAGCTGTTTAACCTGGTTTTTACATTGTTTACTTTATGTTTGTTCTATGTATTTTCTTTTCATGTGCGGAATGATCTGTTTGAACTATATGCAGAACAATACTTTTCACTGTACCTCGGTACACGTTACAATAAACAAATCCAATCCAATCGAATCCATTCAACTCTTTCACTGCTGGTCGTCTATCTCAGTGTTTTACAAACTTTTTGAACCCAGGGCCCATTTTTTACCAACCGGCCAACCTTCGTGACCCACACCGCCTGAACTTTGCCACCCACCATTCTCACTTACCTTTACCTGACAGGTGAGCCTGCCTGGTCCTCATGATCTCGCTCGCTTTGTTATTCAGTGTTGGATTTCTGATAATGACTTCAGCTGATGATTTAAGATCTCACAGCATCCATTGAAAAAAATACAGAGGTTTGTCCTCAAACTCGTTATGTTTAGTCTTCAAATGTCTTTGAAGTACTAAGCGCTTGAAACTTAAATTTGCCAGTGCATCCCTGCCTATAACACATGTGAACTTTGAATCCTGATTTGCATCGGCACTCACACCTCACGTAATTATCTTTATGCTGCTTTGATCCTGTTTTCAGTTTCTTCTTCATGGGTTGTTCACCAGAGGCCTTGGAGCTCACACCAGCACTGCTGGCAGCTACAAAATGGAGGAATCTCGCTTGCGGGCCCAGAACACGGGACATCAGGGTAAGGAGCACATGACCTGCTCTCTGCCATTGCTCCAAGCAGGAAGACTCCAGTGATTTTTAAAAATGTTAAAATCTGCACCTGGGTCAGCACGCTGACGTCAGGAGGAGGCGCTCTGGGCTCCGGGCCTGTGCTCTGCTGAGGGAGCACACATGTGCTGAACGGCAGGCATCCTGAAAGCCGGTCGCGACTGGCATTGTTAAAAGCCGGTCGCTCCGTTGGGCACTTCTTCCCATGATCGGGAACGTCGCGGCGCATGGCCCCGCAACCCTCCCGACACCTGCTCGTGACCCACCCACGGGCCGTGACCCTGGGTTTGAAAATGACTGGTCTGCATCAATGGCCTTGATGTCTTTAATATATATAGAAATCAACAATCTCAGTCTTCAATAGTCCAACAGCGTTCCTGAGTAAAGAATTCCGAATATTCATTGGGCGGAATTCTCCGCAAGGCCCAACGCCATTGTGAAACCTGGTGAGGTTCACGACGGCATTGGAAGCCTCTCCCGGCCCCCTATTCTCCCCTACCCGGGGGGATAGGCGGGCCGTACTGGGAAACTTGGTGGCCGGGCCTTGTCCCTGGCTTCAAGGCCCGGCACGCCAAGAATGACGCCGCGGCGGAGCCTAATGACGTCAGCCGCGTATGCGCGGGTTGGACAGCTCAAACCCGCACATGCGCGGTTGCCGTCTTTCCCCTCAGCCCGCCCCGCAAGACGTGATGGCTTGATCTTGCGGGGCGGTGGAGGGAAAGAGTGCGTCCCCTTGAGACGCCGGCCCAACGATCGGTGGGCACCGATCGCGGGCCCAGGTCCCCCCCCCCCCCCCCCCCCCCCACCCCCGAGCACGGTCGTGGTGCTCGATCCCGATCCGTCCCCCCGAGGCCCCACACTTACCTGGCCTCCATGTTCACGACGGCAGCGACCAGGTGTGGTTGCCGCCGTCCGTGAACATGTCGGGAACGGCAGGCCACCCGGCCCTCCGTGAAAAACGGCGGCCCCGCGTTTCTTCCGAGCGGCGTGTCGGAAGCCGGTCACGCCATTTTGGGGGGGGGGGGGGGAGAATAGGCGGGAGGTGCGGGAGCGGACCTCCCGCTATTCTCCCACCCATTGTGGTTGCGGAGAATCGCGGCCATTATCTTCTGAACAATAATAATAATCTTTATTATTGTCACAAATAGACTTCCATTAACACTGCAAAACAAGAGAAGTACAGCACAGGAACAGGCCCTTCGGCCCTCTCATGCCCGTGCCGACCATGCTGCCCGACTAAACTACAATCTTCCACACTTCTGGGTCCCGTATCCCTCTATTCCCATCCTATTCATGTATTTGTCAAGATGCCCCTTAAATGTCACTATCGTCCCTGCTTCCACCACCTCCTACGGCAGCGAGTTCCAGGCACCCACTACCCTCTGTGGAAAAATCTTGCCTCGTACATCTCCTCTAAACCTGCCCCTCGCACATTAAACCTATGCCCCCTAGTAATTGATCCCTCTACCCTGGGGAAAAAAGTCTCTGACTATCCACTCTGTCTATGCCCCTCATAATTTTGTAGGACCTCTATCAGGTCGCCCCTCAACCTCCGTCGTTCCAGTGAGACAAACCAAGTTAATTCAACCACTCCTCATAGCTAATGCCCTCCTACCAGGCAACATCCTGTAAATTTTTTTCTGCACCTCTCTAACACCTCCACATCCTTCTGGTAGTGTGGCGACCAGAATGAACACTATACTCCAAGTGTGGCCTAAGGTTCTACACAGCTGCAACATGACTTGCCAATTCTTATACTCAATCCCCTGCCAATGAAGGCAAGCATGCCGTATGCCTTCTTGACTACCTTCTCCACCTGTGTTGCCCCTTTCAGTGACTTGTGGACCTGTACACCTAGATCTCTCTGACTTTCAATACTCTTGAGGGTTCTACCATTCACTGTATATTCCCTACCTGCATTAGACCTCCAAAATGCATTACCTCACATTTGTTCCGGATTAAACTCCATCTGCCATCTCTCTGCCCAAGTCTCCAAACGATCTAAATCCTGACAGTCCTCATCGCTATCCCACAATTCCACCAAACCTTTGTGTTGTCTGCAAACTTCCTAATACAGAACCAGTTACATTTTCCTCCAAATCATTTATATTATACTACCAAACAGCAAAGGTCCCAGCACTGATCCCTGTGGAACACCACCAGTCACACAGCCCTCCAATTAGAAAAGCACCCTTCCATTGCTACTCTCTGCCTTCTATGACCGAGCCAGTTCTGTATCCACCTTGCCAGCTCACCCCTGATCCTGTGTGACTTCACCTTTTTGTACCAGTCTACCATGAAGGAGGCCTTACTGAAGTCCATATAGACACATCCACTGCCCTACCTGCATCAATCATCTTTGTGACCTCTTCGAAAACTCTATCAAGTTAGTGAGACCATGACCTCCTCCTTCACAAAACCGTGCTGCCTCTCACTAATACGTCCATTTGCTTCCAATGGGAGTAGATCGGTCTCGAAGAATTCTCTCCAGTAATTTCCCTACCACTGACGTAAGGCTCATCGGCCTGTAGTTTCCCTGGATTTTCCTGCAATAAAGTTACTGTGAAAATCACCTAGTCGCCACAGTTCAACGCCTGTTCGGGTACAATAGAGGAAGAATTTAGAATGTCCAATTCACCTAACAAACACAATCTTTGGACTGTGGGAGGAAACCGGAGCACCCGGAGGAAACCACACAGACACGGGTGAACGTGTAGACTCCGCACAGACAGTGACCCAAACCAACCCGGGTCCCTGGAGCTGTGAAGCAACAGTGCTAGCCACTGTGCTACACTGCCGCCTATCGTAAACTGCCACCAGCTACAATTTTAGAATCAAACCCAGGCTCCGAGAGCATTACCCTGGCCTCTGAATTGCTAGTCCAGGCTCCCAGAGCATTACCCTGGGCCTCTGGATTAGAATCATAGAATCATAGAATTTACAGTGCAGAAGGAGGCCACTTGGCCCATCGAGTCTGCACCGGTTCTTGGAAAGAGCACCCTACCCAGGGTCAACACCTCCACCCTATCCCCACAGCCCAGCAACCCCACCCAACACTAAGGGCTATTTATCATGGCCAATCCACCTAACCTGCACATCTTTGGACTGTGGGAGGAAACCGGAGCACCCGGAGGAAACCCACGCAATCACGGGGAGGATGGGCAGACTCCACACAGACAGTGACCCAAGCCGGAATCAAACCTGGGACCCTGGAGCTGTGAAGCAATTGTGCTATCCACAATGTTACCGTGCTTCCCATTACTAGTCCAGGCTCCCAGAGCATTACTCTGGGCCTCTGGATTAGTAGTCCAGCGACAATACCCTATTCTGAGGCAAATTAAATAACCAATTAAAATAAATCAAATAACATTAGGGAGTTCTTTCCTTAAAAGACATGAGTGAATCAGATGGATTTTTACAACAATCAATGGCAGTTTCATGGTCACCATTACTGAGACTAGCTTTCAATTCCAAAGGTTTTAATATTAATTAACTGAATTTAAATTCTGTCAGTGGCCATGGTGAGATTTGAACCCTCTTTCGCAGATCATTAGCCTGAGCCACTGCCTTACCAGCCCAATAACATTACCACTATGCCAACATCCCCTGTGAATGGAAGGTGCCTTGTGCTTTATGATTGTGCTCTCAACCTGTCCTGTCACCTTCAATTACATTATATATCCTTTCATTCCAAGCCAGAGGTAGAATTTCTCACCAATGCTTCACAATTTGCTAAGCACTTCTTTTCTAAACAGTAACAATGATTAAAGCATTAGGTTTCCTTGTCCAATCGGTTTCCTTGTCCACTGATTGGAGCTGAATAAAATGTCCCACGTTGCTTTACAATCATTATGAAACAAAATTTAATACCGATCCACAAAAGGAGACATTGAGACAGGTGACCAACAGTAATACTGAGAGGGGAAAGAATAGCAGGGTTATTGTGAAAGAGTGTGGAACTGGTTACATTGCTCTTGCAGAGAGCTGGCATAGACTCAACAGGCCGAATGGCCTCCTTCTGTGCTGTAACCGTTCTATGATTCTAAGTAGGTTACAGACTACTTTGAAGAGGGGAGAGAGAAACAGGAATTTGGAGAGGTTTAGAGAGGGAATTTTAGAACTTGGGGTTGAGGCCGTTGAAGACGCAGTCACCAATGATAGGAAGATAGGAATTATACAGCGATTAAAATCAAAGGTGTTCAAGAGGCCAGAATTAGAGCAGTGTAGAGTTCGGTAGAATACAGAGATAGGTAAGAATGAGGACCTGGGGGAATTTGGAAAATAGGGATAGAAATTTTTTTATTGAGTGTTGCTGGGCCAGAAGCCAATTTAAGTCATTGAGTACATGTGTACCAAGAGGTACTAAAAGAAGTACATCTAAACCATACTTCATTCTACAACTGTAAAACCCAGTCAAACACCTCTTTTCTTCTCCTTTCACCTTCGCCCATAATCCTCCCTGCATGAAAACTGCATGAAGCGCATTTTTAGACCTTGATGCTCAGTTATAATCTACAGGAGAAGGAATTATATATTACTCTTAACTTTAAGCTTCCATATGCACTTATGAATTTGAACATCAGTTGTGACAGGGGCTGTCGGAAAAGAACAGGTTGGATTGGATTGGTTTATTGTCACGTGTACCGAGCTACAATGAAAAGTATTTTTCTGCAAGCAGCTCAACAGATCGTTTAGTACATGAAAATAAAATAAAAAGAAAATACATAATAGGGCAACACAAGGTACACAATGTAACTACATAACACCAGCATCGGGTGTAGTGTTAATGTCAGTCCATAAGAGGGTTGTTTGGAGTCTGGTAACAGTGGGGAAGAAGCTGTTTTTGAATCGTGCTTCCGCGTTCTCAGACTTTTGCATCTCCTGCCAGATAATGACACACAAAACAAAAGTGGAACAGAAACACAGTTTTGGCATATAACTGAGAACGTGAAACATAATGGGCCAGATTTGGCAGTCAGTGACAAAGGGACAGCGCTCACTGCTGACCTTGCAGAAAGCAGCCCACAAAGATCGAGCGGTTTTCTGGGAATTTCCCCTTTCCTGACATTAGTTTTAATGTGGTGCCAGATCACAGGGATCTCCAAGTGCCCAGCAACAGCACTGCTATCAACAGGCTAAACGGCCAATTGCACTGAGATATTTTCCCATATAGCAAATCAGGAAGTAAAATGCACTGATTATTTTTCATTTAAAATTAAAGTTTACAGAGAACTAAATAAATGCTTGGGACATCGATATGGGATTAAGTTAGAAACTGAATATCATGAACATCAAAAAATGTTTAAAGTGTAGAATTTACTATAAGAAAAATTTGACAATCCCCAAATAAAAATAAGTTTTTCCACAGCCAAAATATTAATTATGAACTTAGTACACTGTTAAAAACCCATACATTCAACAAGGTGCAACTTTGTCAAGGATTTTACAGTAAGATAATAGCGTTCTAGGGGAAAATTGCATCAGTTCAATGACTTCTAATTGATTGCAGTCTGGGGTGGAATTTCAATCGCCTATAGGGAAGTATAAAATCACTGACAGCAACTTCTAATTTCTGCATTTTACAGTGCATGTGCAGGTTTCAGAAGTGCCTGTCACGTTCAGGGGAGTAACAAAGACCAATGTTGAGTTTCACCAGCATTACTACTGCAAAATACGAGCTGAAGACTGAATGCTCTCAATTGGCATACCTTTCTGATAAAGTTGACATGACATTCTCCTCTTTGCTGAACGGGACATGCAGGAGGCACTGGGTATTTGCTATGCTGAGCACTCTGCTGTGCAGCATACGAAACAGCAGATAGAAAGCGGACCTCAATGAAGTTTCTTTCTCTGATCACATCAGTTGCATCAAAAGTCTAAAATGATTTTTTTTTAAAAAGGAAAATCAAAGCTTAATGAAAACGTTGAGGTGGCATTTCACAATCAGACTGGCCCTTACAGTTTGGATTTTAAAACAGGCAGATATTCTGGTCAGCAATTCATACAAAAAGTACTAAAAATATCACGTATTAACAAAACAAAAAATTATAATGGCCGTTTTGCTTGTTATCAGATTCGTGAAGGGAAAACGGTGAGCAGAGATCATCTGACATCAGGCCCATTTGTGACAGCTTTATGGCACTTTGCCCAAGTGACACTTCTTGTGTGGGACCGGGCAGCCAGCGCTAATCTGGGATAGAAAGGGTGAGAGAGAGGGAGGGGGGGAAAGGGGAGAGAGAGAGGGAGGGGGGCAGGGGGAGAGAGGGAGGGGGCAGGGGAGAGAGAGGGAGGGGAAAGGGAGGAGAGGAGGGGGGAAAGGGGAGAGAG